>NW_016240166.1:0-1060 GCF_001687245.7 Rhagoletis zephyria | reverse complement strand
CATTTCGCGCCCCGGCATGTTTTGTACCGGGACCGGGACATAGCTCTAAAATCCGGGACAGTCCCACCGAAAACGAGACGGGTGGCAACCGTGGCTATAGGGTGTCTAGAAACGACCCGCTTACCTTAAAAACTAACATATTCAAACCTTTATTACTAAATTAATGAACTCGTAAAAATATGTTAAGGCAAGCGGCTAATCGAGCATTTAGTCAAGCTTTCTCGATTAAGGCGCTCGAACTCGATTTTAAATACAAAATTGCAATTCTTATTTGCTCGATTAGTGCTTAATTGAGTGAATATTCGCAATAGTAGTAATGTTCTAAAGCACTGGTGGGCACCGCCTTGCCCGCGGGCAAAGCTCTTTTAAGCTTTCCATGCATTTTGTATAGGCGCGAATAGAGTAAAAGCTCTCTCTGCGCATCACTGTTCTAAAGCCTTGGATGCCAGAGACGAATTAGTTTGTCTTCGTTTTTCTTATGGACGCTTGAACATGAAGAGAACAAGAAGTGGATCAATGCTTAAATCCAGAGAAAGGTATCCCACAATGGGCCGTTCTCCCCACGCTACTTTGGGTTGTTCTTTTCAACGATCTGCTGGATGCTATGCTGACAACGTAGCACTGCTATTTAGATAAAAGTTCTTAGGCACCTTGTTAGAACTCTTGCATGGATACCTGAACTTAGTTGAAATCTACGGGGCTTCTTCTTTTCTAGCTGGGGTCGAGCACAGCTATGGACATTACCGAGGTAATTTCATCCCGAACCGATCACTGTACGCCGACGCCGGCTCTGAGTGAATTCTTCACCACCCATTTCCCATAGAGGGATGGCTTGCTGGGGTTTAGTGTTAGGGACCATCGTACCATTGGCTCTTTAATGATACGTTCGTAAACGGTCTAGTTTCTCTCTGAATAAAATCAGATTACTTTGCTATTTGGGAAGACGGGATTTTTAAGTACCAGCTCAGAAAAAGTTGGCAGAGAACCATAGTCCTTATGAGCGACCGCAGGTTAACTGACCACGGTGAAGGGAGCTCTTAAAACTAAACAAGTCAGATTT
>NW_016240165.1:254-1060 GCF_001687245.7 Rhagoletis zephyria | reverse complement strand
AAAGTACTGAGTGCAATTACTGAATTACTTTATTGTTATTATTATTTGCTGGATCACTTTAAAGTTGTATGTGACAAAAACTTTTTTAATTTTTGATTATACCGTTTTGTCTGTAACCAATTGACAACACACTTCTTTAATTTTCTAAATCTAATCTAGTTTACTGTTATTATGATTCATTATGTGTGATTTATTATGTTATTTTCTTTCTATTCTTTTTTTCTTCACAAAAACTTTTAAAGTTGCTTATGTTATGTAANTAAGTTAATCCATCAAGTGTTAAAAATCAATAATTTATGTTAAATTGGTTTTCACAAAAAGTTAACTGTAATGTACGCATTTATTAAAAACAAGTAAAATGCAAATTTAGAATTAAAAATCTTGGATGATAAAACGTAATTTGAATTCAGCTGAAAGATGATGATGACAGCTAAATGGTTTTCAAAATTTAAAAGCCATCTTTCAATTAATGAAAAGCCTAGACGTTAATCAAAAAGTTAGATAGCCAAACAATCAAATGTTTCTAGACAAAACTGTCAACCAAAAGACTATCACCATTAGAAAAATGATCATCCCTTAAATCTTGGTTTTGCATTTAAATTGGCAATTTATTTACTTTTTCTTAAACATGGCTCATAGGCGCCAACTGTTGCTGGGTTTTTTAATTAATTAACAATTTTCAGTTTAATGGCTTCTCTTTACCTTTTTTATCTTTTCATTAAACTTCATTCTCTAATTGATTGATAGCAATTTCACTTTGCCAAAATTTGCTTAAAGTTCCTCAACAAAATTGTTAGTTAAATGGA
>NW_016240165.1:0-213 GCF_001687245.7 Rhagoletis zephyria | reverse complement strand
TGGTTAACTAGTCTGCGCTGATTTTGCCTTTTTTTCCTTTTTTGACGTCATTTGGTTTTTAAGTGCCGCAAAGGAAGCACAAAATTCTGTTTTGTGCAGTTATTAAAAAATGCGCAAATTTTTTAAAATATTAGAAAGTTGAAAATGACTATCGTTTACAAGTACTTGGACATAACTGTTGTTGGTGAGTATATTTGCTCATGTTTGACTATT
>NW_016240163.1:0-1060 GCF_001687245.7 Rhagoletis zephyria | reverse complement strand
AAAAATGGTACTAAAGTACTTTTAAATCTCAGGTTTTTAAGTTTGATCAGATGATGGAGAAGCTTAAAAATAAATAGTACACTTTGTTGCGCCTAATGACCCTTTACAGATTTCGTTTTCAAATCACTTGTACAACGACATTAAAAGTCGTAAAAATTTTTAAATAAACGTTTGCGCACCTGTACACCTTTTTTCTGTTTTTGTTTGATGAACAGCAACATTTTGTACTGCTAATTACCCTGGCTAGTTTGAAGGTAAAAAACGCCAAGAAAAGTATTTGCTTTTTCCCTCTTTTCAACGGCTTTTTCATTCCTCTCTTTCAGTTTGTTTCCACAGTCACCAAGTCTTTACCTGTGTGTTTGCACAGTAGTTGTGATAGAGGTAGCAATGAAAACTGTGTTGCGTGTCTGTTTGCAGACAGTTGCTGATTTTATCTCCCCTTTTCCAGCCATTAACATAAAAAAATTTGAGTAATTTTTACCTTTTCTCAATAAAAATTTCAGACAGTACAGCACACAACAAGCAGCTTTATTCAGTTAACTTTCTCTTTTTTCAGCTTTTGGCTAAAGGCAAAAAACAACCTGTTGCTGTTGCTGCCGCCGCCGCCGCCAAAACGACTACTTTTACAGAAAAACCTCGCAAGAGAAAAAGAGAATGCTAATGCAAAGTCAAGTTCAGTGAAAGTAAAAAAAAATGACAGAGGATGAATCAGAGAGGAAGAGAAAAAGTGAAAGAGAAAAAAATAGACAGACAGACAGACAAGTAAACACACAGACAATATTGGCTGATTGCACCGCTGGTTTTTGCTGGTTGGGCTTGTCCACCGCACGCGCAAGTGTTAAGCCACTTCAACTTCTAGCCGCTCAAATTACGCAACTCATTTTTCATTCTGTAGGTGAACACAGTACTGCTCACATTGTGTTCACTTTTTGAGTCTGGGCTTTCCACGCATTTTTTTGTCTACCATTTTTTGAAAAGTGGCCAACTTTGACAATCATTTTCTTTTTTTTGTTTTTTGCTAACCAGTTTTCAACCATCATCATCATCATCATCATCATCA
>NW_016240162.1:0-1060 GCF_001687245.7 Rhagoletis zephyria | reverse complement strand
CTATGAAGGAAATGTTCTACAACTAAGTGATACATACCAATTGATTTCTTTTTTCGCCCAGCATCAAATTTGAAAATAAAATTTTGTTTTAAATTTTTATGCATAATTTTAAGAAGTAACAATTATTTTTGATTTTTATTTTATAAATCTGGAGAAAAACAATTATTTTTGATTTTTATTTAAATAGTCTAGAAATAACAGTTACTTTTGATTTTTATATTATATGATTTAGATAACAGTTATTGAAGACTTTTATTTGTACAAGAAAGTTTGGTGCATTAAAATAGCCTACAAATAAGTCTTATTGAAGAAAAAAGGCTCTATATTTGTGTATAAATTTTATTTCACAAATTTTCTGTTGCAGCACAAATATCTTAAAAAACCTTGATATGTACGTGTATGCGTGCACCGTAAAATAATTTGTATGCTGCTGCTAAATTCAGCAGTGCATGAAGAATATATCTTTGCACATATTCAAATATGCAAATCGCACCACAAAAAGGAAAAAAAATAATAATCTTAACGATCAAATAAATTTTTCAACACATCCGAAACAAAATAATTTGCATCTTCAACAAAATTCAGTAGATAAAGACGCTAAAAACAACAAAGATGTAGCTTGACGATGACAACATTAAGCGAAAACAAAAAAACAAAAACGACAAGTGCACACCCGTTCAATATTCGAATAAAAAGGAATAGTAACAAACAACTGAAAATAAATCATTGCGAATTTCGTCAATGCGACATCAATAAGCCTCCCCATTGGTGGCAACGAGCAACTTTCGCATAAAAACAACCAGACGTGCAGCAAAACAAATCACTTAGTCATCTCGTTAGCAATATATAGTACAACAAATGATTGGGCGATGTGTCGATGCTGAGGTGCCTACATACATCGCCACCAATACGAAAATGCCCCCGAAGCGAAGAAGGCCGCTCACCTTAAGGTGGCAATAAATAACCGAAAATAGACAGTACAGATTTAATGGTTTCACATTAGTCAAAAGACGATGCAAATCTTTTCTACATACATATGTAATTATTTATATGTAGGCAT
>NW_016240161.1:0-1060 GCF_001687245.7 Rhagoletis zephyria | reverse complement strand
AAGAACCGCAAGATTGCACTACAAAGCAAATTACATATTTTTTACTATTAAAACGGGAGAAGTTACTGTATGCATTTTTTTATATGTACAGTGTCGAACAAAAGAAAGTGATAGCTATTTCGGAAATCACCACATTTCCTCATCAGACTTCTTTCAGTAGGATTCGAACCGACGATCCCACTGACTCAGCCAGTAGCCTANTGACTCAGCCAGTAGCCTACGCACTGTGCTAAGTTAGCCTTGTAAATTATCGTTGCTTTTTTCCCACTTTTTCATTTGCTAAGCCAACACAATCAAGCGCAGCTATTCCGCTACGATTTACACTTGACCATGTGGTTGTTGATTTTGTTGGTTTTTGGTAATTCTATTTTTACAATGTTTAACTTTTTATAAGCTTTTATTTAACTTGGTCATCCCGCAGAAATCGCGGAAATCTCCAATCGATTTTAAACTACCTTTCCGACAAGTTAGAGACTTGAAATTTTCAGCATAGTTCCAATCACGATGACAATGCAAT
Source organism: Rhagoletis zephyria (assembly GCF_001687245.7). Lineage (NCBI taxonomy): Eukaryota > Metazoa > Arthropoda > Insecta > Diptera > Tephritidae > Rhagoletis > Rhagoletis zephyria. Next base: position 543 of record NW_016240161.1, on the reverse strand, counting down.
TTAAAATATAAATGAATTCCCCATATGGTACAGGGGTCTTGATTCAAAGAACGTAAAACCACTATAAAATTGTTAAAGCTGCCGGCGCGCCGCGGCGGTAGTGTAGCAAAGCTATTTGTGGCAAATTCTAGATATCAACCTAGTCTAGATATGAACCTCGTTGTAAGAGGTAGAAGACTCCAGATGTCGCCCCGCCAGTAGAAGTTAAATATTGCGCCTAAATATATGCACTATTTACATATGCTACAGTGAAAATGGACGACACGCCATTTCTTTAAATGAAATTAACTGCTGCTATATGTACATATGTATGTATATACAAAACGTAAGCAAACATTTTGTTTGCATAGTCTTCTGTTCTCTTTAATTGCAAGTTGAATTATCTTAATATCTATTGCAAAATTTTGTACATAAAATAAAATAACGCTTTTTAATATACAACGCTTTTATAAATGGACTAAACATTAGAAAATAAAATAATGTAAAAAAAAATATTTTTAAAACAAGCTTTTATTTAACATGTACAATCAAAGGAATAAAATA
>NW_016240160.1:0-1060 GCF_001687245.7 Rhagoletis zephyria | reverse complement strand
TCTTATGACTTACCATGTAGCAGTAGATGATGGGGTTGCAGAAGCTGTTGGCCATGCTCATCCAGTGGACGGTGATGACGGTGCCGATGTAGGGGGCGCCGGAGAGGGGCGCCTGGCGGGCGGCCGTGTCCACGAAGAGCCAGTTGAAGGCGGCGCGCCAGAGGACGCGCAGCAGCTGGAAGAAGTGCGTCGGGCCCCAGCAGATGGCGAAGAGGACGCAGATGGTGATGAGCATCTTGATCGATTTGATCTTCGCCTTTGACTGGGCGCTGTCGCGGATGGCGTTGGGGTTGCCGGGGGCGGAGTGGTGCCACAGTTTGTAGCAGATGCTGCCGTAGACGAAGAGCAAAATGCCCAGCGGAATGGCGAAGACGGCGAGGAAGAGGCAGACGGTGAAGAGGGCCTCGTCCGTTTCGTTCTCCCACCGCTCCAGGCAGTCGTACAGCGTTTGGTTTATGGTGGTCGATGTGGAGGTGCTTGAGTGCTGACCACTACTTCCACCACTTCCGGTTTCGGTGACCAGCGTCCAGGGCTCCGCCTCGGAGTGGACGTAGACGACGGTGCCCAGCGCCGCCCCCACCAGCCAGATGAGGATGATGATGACGGGCGTTTTGGGCATCAGCCGGCGGAAGAGGAAGGTCACGTTGAGGTACCTGCAAAAAAGGGAAGGTGAGATTTTGTATTTAGTTTGTAAGGTTGGTAGTCTCTCGGGAGATGTCCGGATAGTGTCCTCCGCCTACTCGGTTTTTATATTTGGGTATCGTTCTCTCTCTTTCTATTTATCTGTTTTAATTATGTTAATTTGTTGGGCTCCTTTTCCAGATAGTTTTGTCTGCTCTACTTAGAAAGTAGAGAGCTCACCTTTCCTGCTTTTATTTTTGTTTATTTTTGCCCATTTGCCCCCAAAGATTGACGTTGTTTAGTAGTGGTGGTGGTGGTTTTTTTACCTTATAAAACGGTTGTTTGCTCTCTGTCTGTCTGTCTGTCTGCTGTTTTCTATTTCAGGTTTTTTGGCAAATTAATGACGGACAGTAATGGACCTGCTTTTATTATTTTTTGT
>NW_016240159.1:0-1060 GCF_001687245.7 Rhagoletis zephyria | reverse complement strand
AAGGTCAATTTAAATACCTTAACAATATTTGGCTTGTCGACCAGTGTAAGTTGTAAATGGTTTAAATGATTTTTAATTGTTTTTAAAATATTGAACGCATACAATTTACATACGCAAACTAATAATTTATTAAACATTTTGAGTTTTTAAAAATTTGAAAGTTGAAAATACTTATATATTTGTCTAGTTTACAAAAATAAAATTTTCAGTAATAAAAACGCTATAAATTGTATTTATGCTTTTGTTTTAACGTGTAAATTCATTTTAACGATTAACTTGCACTTTTATAATAAAACGATCATTGTTTTGAGGAGTTTTTAAACGTCGTTTTATTTGAAAAATTGTCGTAACAAGTCTATTTAGTCAATATTACTTAACGTCTACAACTTATATTTGAAAACAAACGTGTATTAAAAGTTCATTAAAAATTATTTGTTTGTTTCTGACACGAATAACAACTATTGAGTTCTGAGTGTTTCAAAATAAAAATTGTGAATTTCAAAACAATTTTTTCATGCATTTTGCTAATTGAATTTAAAGTTTTGAAACCATATAATTTGGTCGTTTGCAATTTGATTTCAACAAAATATTTTTGCAAATGTTATTATTTGTAATAAAGAGTGATCACAACTGCCCATAGACACTGACCCCATTATTTTTCACTTTTCAAAAAATAGCAAATTATACATTAATAAAAAGGTAATTTTGAGTACATTTCATATAAAAATTTTTAGAATGGAGTCATTTTTTGTTTTTAAGAAAATCGGGTCCAAAGTTGACCAACACATGCCATTTTTGTTAGAAGGCAGAAAGATGCCTAAAAATGCCGTTAGAGGGCGTTACTGTAATAAAGCAGACAACAACAATAATATTGAAAGCTGCAAACTTTGGACTCGATTTTCTCAAAAACAAAAAATGAATTATCCATTCTGTAAATTTTTATATGAAATGTACTCAAAATTACCTTTCCATTTATGTATCATTTGCTATTCTTTGAAAGGTGATGTATGGTAAGGTAAGAAGGTAAATAATGGGGTTAAAGTTGTGATCACTTTTTTTT
>NW_016240158.1:0-1060 GCF_001687245.7 Rhagoletis zephyria | reverse complement strand
GACTAAATAAGCTATTTAGAAAAGATTGATTTAAATATTTATGAAACGCGCTTTTGAATTAAATTTCGATTGCATACACGCTGCTTTGCGCTTGCGCAGCCGACGCTGGAGATTACCGTCACTGCTTCAAAAATGACGAGCGTAAATGGCATTTGCATTCCGGTCAAAGTTGCGCCCAAGTATTTGAGAGCTCGGTGACAGCGACGCCAAGCGCATCCAACAGAAGTTATGGTTGTACGTGCACCACGTCAATGGCGATTAAGAAAAAATTCAAGTCAATTAATTAAAATAAATATTGGCTTGTCGTCGCGTCGCGTCACACGGCGAAATGAAACGAACGAAAGTGAAAACGTACGAACGTTTGTAGCGACAGCGATTTACTTTTAAATGAAAACGAAAGTTTGTGACTTAAGTCTTTCGTTTGGTACTGGCTCGAAACGGCTCGGCGGTGGTGGTTGGCTGTTGGCTGTCGTCAGTCGTTAGACCGTNGTAACAACTCACTGTGGCTCTGCACAGCAGCGGGAGGAGCAAAACCACCACCATCACCACCACCACCATCACCACCAGCAACGCTAACCGGACGAGCCCAGCCAAGCAGAGTAATAAAGTCTGCAAGCAACGAACCAGTTAGCCAGCTAAAATATCTCAAGTGGCTAAGTCTGCCAAAGAGCTAAAGTGTTAAGAGAGACAGCAGTGTTTCTGAGCGTAAGTATACGCGAAAGACTCAGTGGCGCGCTGGAGCGCTGAGTAATTTTACGATTTCCGATTAAATTGTTGTCGCTCCCTCCTCTATAAAAATATTTCTCACTAGTGCTTTGCTCTGCTCACAGTGGGTGAGCCTTCTTCTTATTTTATTTTTTTTTCAATATATGGAGTGTGAGAGTAAAGCCTTAGCAGGCGCATCCTCGCAAAGTGCTCAGCCATTCAGCATGTGATGGTGTTACTGGTTTTTTGGAATTGACAAGCGGTAAGCGCCCCGCCGGCACCGTAACAACTTGTTTGTGGAGAAGATTTAAAAAATTCACATTTATTTAAAAATAGTCTGTTAATTTTTTATATT
>NW_016240157.1:0-1060 GCF_001687245.7 Rhagoletis zephyria | reverse complement strand
TTTAAACAAATTTCATTTAAAATATAGTTCGATCTATAACTTGCCACTTGTTTTTATGTATTTATTTATTTTTAAAAAAATTTCATTTAAAATATAGTTCGATCTATAACGGAAACCACATAAATAAAAAGTTCAAAAAAATTAACCAACCTTTAAAAAAATTTCATCAAAATTTCAAACTTTTTGTTTTCAGAATTTTCGACAAAAAATCTACGCTAATTTTTAGTGACTTGAAACATGCACTGAAACCGAACGGGCTACAAAACTGAACCACTTGAAAATTCTCTAAATTATCTGCATAAAAAGTTTGAAATTTCAGTGAATTTTTTTCGAAATTTTATTTGTTTTTTAGCACTTTGCATAAGCTTTGAAACTTTTTATTATGTGATTTCTATTGTGCATCGAGCTATTTTTAAAGCGAAAATTTTTAAAAGTAAATAAATAAACATAAATTGCAAACAATATCGTTTTGAATATTGTACCTACTCTTTTGACCATGAGTGTATATAGGTGGGCAGTTTGTGCCCAGTGACGCAGTGCGCCACTAGCGGCAATTTGCTGATGGAGTCCAGTTACGGTCAAAGTGAAAGGTAAAATTTGTAAAAAAAAAGCCAGGTGAATTTGGAGCAGAAAAAAAGGATTTGAAGCTAACTTTCATTTGATATCAACGGCAATGGCACAAAGGTACGGCATGCAAGGCATGTGTTGCGGGAAAATNAAACAGCGCCAGTCAAGTTGTCGACAAACACAAATGCAAGCGCGGAAAAGGTTAATGTCGTCAATATCAGCAATAAGCAATCCTTGTTGTTTTTTTTTCTTTTTTTACTTAAAATTTTATTGTTTCCTTTTTTGGAGAACATCAATGTCTGCGTGTGTGAGTTATTTTTTCTGCTTCTGCTTCGGTGGTGCTTTGTGTTTGCTTTTATGGTCAACTTTTCCTTTCACAAAACTTAACCATTTCACCGCGCTCTCGGCCAATCACTTTTTATATTTTATGGCTCGATCGGAAGCGGCAAACATACGGAAGGCAGGCAATGATATACTCGTACAAAGTATACGC
>NW_016240155.1:0-1060 GCF_001687245.7 Rhagoletis zephyria | reverse complement strand
ACTTATTCACAATTTGTACGAAATATCATAATATGGATGTCAAACGAGGGAGTCTTAAGTAATCTTTAGTTTGAACGCGAAGAATATTTTTAAGGTGTTGGATTCGGGTTTCCACCTGTTTAAAAAGTTAAATTCAAATTATTTTACAAATTAAATGAATTATTAATGTATGGGTATCAATCGAAGGGGCTTTGAAATTTTTNCCGAACTGTATTTAGCGGGGTTGCCACATGTTTGAAAATTAAAATTCCACTTAATTCATCAGTTAATTATAATATGTATCGTAGTGTCTGGTGAAGGAGAGTTAAAAATGATTGAGCTTGAAAATGCTTTTAAAAAGGGCTGCCACCTGTTTCAATGAACTAATTCAAAAAGTATATAAAAAATAAAAATACCGTAGCCAAACGAAGGAATGTTAAGAAATATATAGTTTGAACATTTCGAATGTTTAAAGAGAGTTGCCACGTGTTTAAAAAGTTACATTCAAATTAATGATTAAGGTGGATGAATTTCTAAAAGATGGGTATAAATGGAAAAGGGTTTGAAAGGGATTTATTCCTGACCTTTATTTAGGAGGGTTGTCGTTTGTTCGAATATGTGTATCATAATGTCAGATGAAAGAGATTTAAAAAGATTTTAATTGGAGAATGCTTTTGAAAAAGAATTTCAAAAATTAGAGGTCAAATTAGATACTTAACCAGTAGATGTATGATAAAGTTTGTTTTTTTTTAACTAAGAACTTTTTTCGCCGACATAGGGTGACTTAAAGTTCGATGAAAATAAAAACATGCTCTATGCGAGACTTATCTTCACTCGGAAACGGCTGCACGGTTTTAGATGAAATATGACACTCGGATCTCTTATAGCTCTGACTAACATTTGGAATATTTTTTAAGTTTTTGAAATTCAATTTTGGGCGTGTTAACGGCATGCGGGATCACTAGTTATTATTATTTAACTATCTATCAAAATTTGTTTTGGTTAACTAAAACTGTTTATACAATGAAAATCAAAAAAACTTAACTAAAATATAATTACATACCAGAGGATGAAGGTTCAG
>NW_016240154.1:0-1060 GCF_001687245.7 Rhagoletis zephyria | reverse complement strand
CCATTCTCAAGTTTCGAACCATCAGTGTACCACGCTTGAGTTACCTCGCGGAACATGGTATATTACCTTGTAGGGCTTTGCAAAGGTCAGCTTCGGTAGCATTGAGTCTGTGAGTTTTACAACGGGATCATTTATGAATGATTTTAGGACACCCAACTAACCCCACCCAACAGTCCCAAATTTTCAAGCTACTTAGGTTCGGTAGCCTCAGGGCGCTCCAGCAATCCTCACCCGTGATGACACAGGTGGTGGAGCTTACCCAGAGAGACTTTAGAGGTTGCCTGCTTGGCTTTTGGCCACCAAGACATTGCCGCATAGGGGACAATCGGTTTTATCATCGTATTGAATGACTAATACGGTAATTACGCGGATATTCCGCAAGTCTTACCACGAAGCTTTTGACAATCATAAAATGCTCGCCATCCGGGTTAACAAATTAGAGGACGTCAGAGTTAGGTCAAGAGCCTCCTCTCTGACCGCAGTTATGAACGTAACATATATAAAAGTCTTCACTTATAGATTCAAAAAGTGATTCACCTCGAGAGTTTTTGTCCGAACTTCCCCACAAGCCCGGGCACATATACTGACTTAAACATATAATAAAACTTTCAAATCAAGGAATACTTTTGGATAGGGTTGCCACCTCAAATATTATTTTTATAATAATTTCAGAAAGTAATAAACATTCTGTCCTAATAAAATATATACCGAGTAATAGGTATTTTTTTAATAGGGCTGCCAACTTAGATAAATATGTTTAATAAATTATTGAATTAAAAGCATAACATATCACTATAAAAAACAAATAAAAACCTTGGGTTAACGCAATTGAAAGCTTTTATGTATAAAATAATTTTTGAATAGGGTTGCCACGTAAGAAAATGGGATTCATACATTTAGAGAGAAAAGTACGCGTCTTTAATAATATGTGCAGCTCTCGGGAACGCATTTATGGAGATATATTTTTTGAAGAGGGTTGCCATCTAAATATTAAAAAAAAAATAAATAAAATAAATTTATGAATAATATTTTGAAAATCAATCATAAAATGTGAAATTTT
>NW_016240153.1:0-1060 GCF_001687245.7 Rhagoletis zephyria | reverse complement strand
TTTTTTCGGTATATAACAATCCTAGGGGGTGGCAGCATTAAAAATCCGACATTTTTTTACATACATTTTTAGACCACTTTAGTGTACATGTATGCGTACATATGTACATATATTATTAAGCATTAGGGTGGACCGTTTTGGATTGATTAAATAAATGAAATATTGCAATGTGGGTATCAAACTAAAGAGTTTTAAGAAGACTTACAATCGAAAATATGATTTAGGAACAATATGGGTGCCAAACGAAAGGTATTTGAAAAATCTTGATTTGGAGATATTTTTTATAGGCTTATCATCTATCTAAAAGTAAAGAATGTAAATATTGAAATTAAATGAAATATTACATAACTGGATCCAAACGAAAAGTATTTGGGAAAGCTTTATTAGGGAATTTTTGTAAATCTTTCCACTTATCCAAAATCCGAACATTGTAAATAAATATAGAATTTACAACATCTTATCAAACGAAGTGATCATACTATCAATGAAGAGCTGGTACACAAATTACTTAATGTAAAAAATTCATAAACAAGTAATTTTTAAGCAAACAACACACCGACTCCAATTCTCATATAAAAGTGTAATAGTACCATTAATTTTTTCATGATCCAATGATCGGATGTAAACCAAATTAGTATGGGATCACCTGGAAATCGGTTGACGTGGTCCAAAGTTATGCGGTAACATGCATAAAAAAAAAATCCGACGAATTGATAACCTTCTCCTTTTTTTTGCAGTCGGCTAAAAACTACTGAAACCAATAACAAAATGACAAAAGAGTACCGAAAACAAAAAACTATCGCATGAAAGCTGTTTAAAAAATACTTAATGAAAACATAAAATTGTTAACACCATTCCCTAGCATTATAAATCAGTCAACTTTTAATCGTAAGCAATTTCGTTTGGGGTCGCCAAGGCCTACTACGTATATTGCGAGTAAAGAAATTTTGAATAACATGAGATAATATTATTATGAATATGATTATCATTACTATTGTGAACTCCTATTCCCCATAAACGAACGAATAAAGATCACCCAGCACGGCGTGCGAGAAAAAAG
>NW_016240152.1:0-1060 GCF_001687245.7 Rhagoletis zephyria | reverse complement strand
TCTCTCTATCTCCCACAGCAAGTTAAACTCCCGCGGAGCGCCTGCACTGTGACGTTGGCGCAACAGCTCCCATTTAAGGGTCACACGAGCCGGTTGGTCGCCCAACGGCAGGGCAGATGTGCTCGTCGAATCTTTCGCTGATTTCTGTCTGGCGTTTGTGCTCTTATTATCGTCATCTCCCAAATGTACAACCGCTGCTGCTGCTGGTGCCACTGGCGCTCAGCAACAATTCGCACCGTTGCAGCGCGCGAGTATTGGCTATACAGCCGGTGTTGGCTGCGGACGGACAGACACGCAATGGTAGCATTAACGCTGACAGTTGAGCGGTGTACGTGAACGTGAGTGGACGTTAATGCCACGCCGGTTTGAAGTCGTTTAGTCGTGCATTCGAGCAGATACAAAACGTAAGTATCTGCGACCGTGTTTTTTTTTTTAGATATTTCTTGTGTGACGATTAGTCAGTCGTTGCCGACGAAGTCGCGCCGCGTCTTGTATATGTGAAGTGTGAATACATGCATAGGCAACTTATATGGAAGTGAGTGTGTTTGTTTGGTGGTTTGTTTTTCACCGACCCACGGTTCGAGGGTGAAAAGCGAAAAACTTGTTTGAAATACGAAGAACGTTACGTTTGTGTTATAGGTATGTATGTAGGTATGTGCGTGCGTTACAAAGCGGTACACCAGCCAACATCAAACACTCGCTTGTGTGGAAGTAATGTAACAATTAAAACAATAACAATTACAACAAACATACTTAACATTGCGTGCGTATACTTTTTCGTTTTCCGATTTGCCTTTTGATCCGTATTGCGTCAGGTAGGGTCAGCGCCGCGCTGGTTTTTGCTGTTGGCGTACGGACAGACGGGTCATAAAATCTCGCAGATGTACACTACACACGCCAGCGCTGCTTGTGCGTGTGTCGGACGTGCAGTCGTTTGTACTGTTGAGACAGCTTGAAAACGGGGCGTAGACTCGCGATATCAAATTTTTTTGCCGTATCTATGAGATACATATGCAAATTTTCGTGCGAATGAATTGACTAAGAAGCGAAAAATGGCAAA
>NW_016240151.1:0-1060 GCF_001687245.7 Rhagoletis zephyria | reverse complement strand
ACCATCTGCCAGAAGCAGTCTGAAACGGCCAAACTGAGACTCTGAGTGGTGCACTGCGACGCGTTGAGGATGCCCTGCCGACAGAGTTTGCTGTTCTTGAAGAAGTCCTCCTCGTAGTCGCGAATCGTCTGAATGGTGTCGTCCTTGCCGCCCTTGCCCGTCACCACGGCAAAGTAGCCGAGGGCCTTCATGGGGAAAAGCCGCCCGTCGAGGATCTTCTTCAGTCGACTCGGGTTGGCCATGTGCTTCTCCGCCAGGTCCATCTTCGTCATCACAAAGATCGTTCGCTTGCCGTGCGGGTCCACCTGGGCGACCAGGTCGGTGACGATGCTTCGCTCAGCGTCCACCGACCCGTCTTGGACGCACAAGATAATGGCATTGGGGTTGTTCATGTACGCCTTGCTGATCTCCTCAATCGCCTCCCGCGTGTCGGCGGCCATCTCCGTGGTGACGGTGCTGATGACGCCGGGCAGGTCCACCAGGACCATCCTCGGAATGCCCGGGCCCTCCACCGTCAGCGCAATGACGTCCTTGCTCACCGACCGCCCATTCTTCACCTTCGACTTCATGCGAATCTCAATGTCGCGCCGCAGCTCGGCCAGCTCGCTCTCCTTCGACAGGTCAAACTCCCGCTTCGAGTCCTTGAAGCGGGCAATGTGGTAGGGGCCCTCCTTCAGGGTCACCTTCACCGGCGAGCGGGTCATCATCTCGCCGGCACCTCGGGGAAAGAGCCGTGCCTGGGCGATCATCTCGAGGACCGAGGTTTTGCCGGCGCTCTGGTCACCGACCACTATCACGCGAGGCAGGTGGTCCTGGGTGTTGTAGTTGGTGTCGAACTCGTTCAGCTCGTCCAGTACCTCCGAGTAGAGGTCAATTAGCGTCTTGTTGACCTTCTTCAGGCGCTCGACGGCCGTCTTGTCGGCGCCGCTTTTGAGGAGGAGCGACTTGCGCAGCTCCTTGTTCTCCTTCTCCAGCCGCTCAATCTCCTTTTGGTACTTGTGCTGTTGAGGAAAAGAAAGTGATTGGTTAGTTTTAGAAATAGAATTCATTTATAAAAAAA
>NW_016240150.1:0-1060 GCF_001687245.7 Rhagoletis zephyria | reverse complement strand
TACTAAGATGGTGGTGGGCTTTTTGCACTTCCTTCATCATAGCAAAAATGTGGTTCATTATGCTGTAAAAAAATCTGTGTGTAAGATGAAAATTTTTGGTCAATTTATTATGGCATTTTCGTTTCTACTAAAAAATGTTACCTTGACGGTGTGACTTAATGCAATTTTACTCAGCCATACAGTGTTGCCAGACNAGATATTTGGATTGACCATAAAAATTCGAGTTACGAATCATTTTTTAAAAAAAAATTTCCGAAAGGTTCTACTTCCTTCTCTCCTTAATGTAAATTTAGTAAGGTAAAAACAAAATCCACTGCAGCCGTATTAGTTTCGCGGGGATACCTAATTCAGGCTTCGTAGCGTATCTGCAACTCATATTCGTGCCGCCGAAAGAGGATTTGAAATCGACAAATAGATGATGTGCCTCGATCCTTTTTTTGTGGACCCATGATGAATACTATCGTTTGATTGATTTACCAGGTCTAGTTCCACACTAATAAAACGAAATAAGTTTGTGGAAGGTGGCCTTTAACCTTTCACACAATACGCGGGATAATGCCTTATACCTACAGTGACCATATTTATGGGAGCCGATACGGAACAAAAAAAAATATTTTTGTAAATTTTTTCCACTTACAGATCTTGAAGTCGTCTTCAATGATCATAGATGTATTAGCCCTGATATAGCATTCTTGTAGTAGCATCCCAAATTTGTAGGAATTTTTTCTCGAGATTTTTACCCCGCGAAATTTGTTAAAAAAAATCGTTAAATTTAAGCATAACAAAGTTCAATTTTGAAGTCGTTAAGACTTACCGTTAATTTTTGAATATTTTTTTTATTGCCGATGTTGGGCATTTTTTTCATACAAACTACAAGTATGTTTGACCATTTTTTTTAAAAGAGAAGCAACTGAGCAGCATTTATTATACTCAATTTTAATGAGGTACAAAACTGCAAACCAATTTTTTTCTAAAAATTCTAATTAAAGAGTTTGAAATTTTGGTGAAACGTTGCAGAATTAATTTTTATAGTTTTTTGCACAAAGTTAGAAATTTGGTA
>NW_016240149.1:0-1060 GCF_001687245.7 Rhagoletis zephyria | reverse complement strand
GTGGAACACTTATTCTTAAGCTCCATCGATGGTGTTGTATAATCTGGGGCCCTAAACGTATAGGAGTAATTGCTATGACCAAATATGGCGTTTTTCCATTTTGGCAGTACATTTATTCTTACTGCATTGCATTTCGCCTGTAGCTTCAGAAAAAGGTCTACGGGCAGAAAGTTGAGGAGTGTTTCTATCGCTTTGGTGGGTGTGGAAGGCAGTGCACCTGTGGCCTTGGCAAACTCAGAATTTGTGAGCAATTTATCCAGTGATATCCACCAGCCTGTGACGCCGTATAACAATATACTTAGACGGGCCACTGCTGTGTAAATGAACTATGTCCTTGAGGAGTGTCCGTTCTCGCATGTCTTGTGATGTGAGCTCCAACCTTCTCCGAACAGATGGTTCTCCGATTGAGGGGAAGGCGGACAAAGTCCACCAGGAAACGATCCAGTCCGATCGATTGAAGAACGCCCAATTTTAGAATTTTATTGAAAACTACCCTATCTCAGAATTTGGTTCAAAAACGCCCTATCTTTGAGATAGCTCGTTTTTGAATCGGCAGCTGAAAAATAGGGGTTTTTGAACCCAATTGTGAGATAGAGCGTTCTTAAATCAAATTCTGAGATAGGGAATTTTTAAAAAATTCTCTGAGATATGGCGTTTTCCCACTGAAGCGGAGACGGATGCAAGGACGAACACGTAGAGGAAGGTTAAGACAAATAAGAAGACGNAGCGAAGACGGATGCAAGGATGAACACGTAGAGGAAGGTTAAGACAAATAAGAAGACGAAGGCGAAAACGAAAACGAAGACGTAAATGAATATGCACACGAATTTAAAGACGATTACGAAAACGCATACAAAGGCGAAGACGAATACAAATATGGCCACAAAGGTGATACACGTAGACAGAGGACGAACTAAGCATCAGAGCTTCAATTACTGTTATAGAAGGACGTTTTGTGGGTTAAATTAAAAATAGCAATTTGCTGAATGTTTCGCTTTGATTTGCTATTTAACCGCTTCCAACCACTACACTGCAATCGAAGTTTAAATAAAATACCAGC
>NW_016240148.1:0-1060 GCF_001687245.7 Rhagoletis zephyria | reverse complement strand
CCTTTTGATGATTTGTTAACACAGCTAAGCTTATCAAAAGCAGTTGTCATACAGGAGCGTAGGTCGTTCAACTCAAACTTAAGAGAAGCAATCACAGAATCCCGCGCATGCAGCGTGCGCTGCATAGAAATAAGACCAGAGTGTATGTTATCTATTTTGTGTGCAAAGTTGGAATCTTTCGAAATTTGAAGAGACGGAGCAGATTTTTCAGTCGATTTTTGTATTTGGCAAGCATTTGCATTTTTGTTGCACTAAGAAACAAAATTGTTGGGAGAATTAAAAGATTCGCCCGTGCAAGCCACAACGACACTATCATTTAAAACCGTGAGTGGAGGCGGCGTACAAAGGGATTTGCGGCGATCAACAGCGCATTCTTTGCAGTGGAATGGCTGGTCTGTGTTACAAAAAAACTCATCGTCGGCTGGTAGAATATTAACACAGGAGAGATGAAAAAATTCATTGCAATTAGCACATTGAATTTTATGCTGCTGCGATCTCTCGACTTTTTGCCCACATAGACATGACATTTTTTTAATTAGAACACTAAGTTTACTAAGTTCTCTGCCTCTATTAATAAACTCTGTAACGTCTCGATCTGTGGGGCGCGTTCCTTTAAAGTGAACGACAGAACTTTCTTGACGGCACGTACCAACCTTTTCCATATGCCACCTGTAGAGGGATTTGCTGGAGTATTGAAAATCCAATCAAAGCCTCGATGATTACATTCGGTTGCTATGTCTTGCTCAACATTCAGCCATTCCTCTTTGCTGGCACCGTCAAAGTTCGTGCCTCTATCACTTCTGATTCGAACCGGTACACCTGTTCGATTAATAAAATTTTTAAGAANTCAAAGTTCGTGCCTCTATCACTTCTGATTCGAACCGGTACACCTGTTCGATTAATAAAATTTTTAAGAACAATAATGGTAGAGCCTGCCGAGAGACCTCTAAACAACTCCAGGTGGATTGCCCTTGTTGTTAGGCAAGTAAAGATCGCGACCCATCGTTTCTCTTGACGGCGCCCTATTGCTACGAAAACAGGTCCAAAGTAGTCGACGCCT
>NW_016240147.1:0-1060 GCF_001687245.7 Rhagoletis zephyria | reverse complement strand
CGATAAATTTCGATAACTAAAAGCTTCGATGATTCGATAAACTAAATTTATTATGACTGAATTTATTTCGATTCCTATCGAAAAATTTCAATAAATTTTCTTACCCTTTCAGTTAGTCTTATTCTTATTTATTATCATTGTTTTCATTTTTGTTTATATCTTAAATTTTTCTTTAACTTTTTTGTCTTAATAGTTTTTGTCATTTCTTCATCACATTTATCTTTATTCCAAAAATGCATTTCAAATCCGAAGTAAAACAAAATGCGAAACAAAATCAAATTGAATAGGTTGCAACAACAACTTTATCGAATGTTTTAAACAATTTTGGCCATAATTTTCAACCATTTTTAAAAAATTCTCCTCATCCACAGAAAAGCACCTTTCCAATGGTATTCTTGGTTTTGAAATCGCTCGGATTTATTGCCTTAAACTTCCGCCCATTCTTACTAATAGCACAAAAAACTCGCTGGTGAGAAATTCTGCGTTTATCAACACCTTGGTTTTTCTTTCCTTTTATATTTTTGTAAATATAATTTAATTTGTTTTTGTTTTTTTACTCGTCATTTATGTAAATATACTCACCACTTTTACCGCTATTCATTATTTGAATACTATTTAATTTAATTACATTGCATTCCGCTTTACTTCAATTTTCAACTCTCAGGTTGAACACCGCCAACGGTGGGAACTTTTCCGTGGTCTCATATTACTCGGCATCGCATTGACATTCAACGCAATTGCAACTTGTAAACGTTTAAACAAATATACAGACAGACATTTCAATGCACTCTGTATTATGAGATGCATCACACCAAGTTTNGTAATCAAATCCAAATTAGCATACAAAAAGTGGGAAACGAACATAAGCTTACCTACATTTGCCACTGGCTTATGCGGTTGCGCTAATCTTCAGCTAACTGTGGTTTTAAGCATGTAATTTAAGTTAATAAGCAGTTTTTGCATTTATCTTTTTAAGTTAACCTTGGCTATTTTGTATTCATAATTTGTTAATTTATACTCTTAATTCGGTGGTGATTATTGCACAAAGGAGAATAAGTAA
>NW_016240146.1:0-1060 GCF_001687245.7 Rhagoletis zephyria | reverse complement strand
GTCAATACGCAGCAATCGGCCACGACTACCTCAATATGCGTTCAGGAATGCCGAGTATCTCAAGAATATGTCCCTAAGAGCAAGGTGGTATTCCAGGTAATGAGCAAGTAATCGAGTGCGTGAAACGGTCCAAAGCATACCGGCACCCCTGTGATTACTATATTTACAAGTTGAGGAGATGACCAGAGCAGGTAGCAACAACAGGTTGACTAACTTGCACCATATCTCGTCCACTCTGGCCACTGCTGCTTAAACGAAGAATATGGAGTTGGCTACTTAAGGCGCCAATATTCGGCTTTCAACAGCATATTAATGGCCCACCGGAAGCTGTCAAGAAAACGAAGATATAGAATCTACCCAGAATTTCAAATGAGAGTTCCCGAACGACTTAAAATTCTAGAGAACCACTTTTTGAGGCCTTGTTTAGAAAGCTTCACCGAGCTTCCTTATAGGGGCTGCTAAGATTCAAAATAAAATCAAAATCAAACTGAATTCTTGACCAGTCGCAGTAGGGTTTCAATGAGTATCTGGAGGTAAATTATATTTGTAATCACAATCACAATTTATAAGAGAAGCTGAGTCAGAAAGCCTTGAAACTCAGCCAAACTGGAAGGGTGATTTGATTTTGCCCTCCCGAGCCTAGGTCTGGCTTCTAATGGAACCATCTCCACCGAAGGAGATCGAAAGATCTTCCATACTTGTACTTGGTAGAAACCTGGGGCGCGACATAAACTCCAACAAGAAGAAACTTCCCTCATTGGATGATTTTCAACTACCGACCACTGACAAGGTGAAGTATCAGGGCTTGATAATTGACAGCAAGCTTTCTTGCAGGACGAACATTGAGGAAACTATAAAGGAGGCACCGGTAGTCTTAAATTGCTGCAGAGGCGCCAATTCCAAGCAAAGGATTCGCTGACCGAAGGGTCACTTCGGACTTCTGTGAAGCTTCGAGTTCATCTCGGCGCAAACCAATAACCGACTCTGAGTCCGAATGGATGCTTCATCACCCACGTCCTAGCGAGGGAGGATTGGCCTAGGTGAAGTATCTGGAGCAAAG
>NW_016240145.1:0-1060 GCF_001687245.7 Rhagoletis zephyria | reverse complement strand
ATTTATCATCCATGTAACAGAAATATGCCACAGCAAAGCGTGGCAGGGTGTAGCTAGTGGTATTATAACTATGGTCCGATGTTTGTAAGTACCACAATTAAAAGAGATAGACTCATTGAAATGTACACTTAAATGATCCGAACGTCGAGCTTCGTCGATTTAGCCTNCCGATGTTTGTAAGTACCACAATTAAAAGAGATAGACTCATTGAAATGTACACTTAAATGATCCGAACGTCGAGCTTCGTCGATTTAGCCTATCTGAAAACTTTACTTTAACAGATTACTGCATTTGAAAAAATTTATATATTACATACATATATAAAAAATCATATCTAAACAATCAGAGGTATGGAAGATATACCTTATATGGCACCAATAATCTAAGTGATTTTGGCTGCTGTTTGATCGGTATGTAAACCGGTAACACAATTTAATGGGTTTAGCTTCCTACATAAAAGAGATATATCGCAAAAACTGGTATCTGAACAATCAGTGGTATAGGAGATAAAGCTTATACTGCATAGATTTTGACGGTTTTTTCAGTAGACTGTGTAAATTTATCGGTTTTATCTGTTCATATAAAGGAGTTTCACAGTAAAACCCCACATCTGAACAATCAGTTGTATGGAGGCAATAAATAGGTTATATTGACCCGATCTTTGTTCATTTTACCGTAAATTTTCTGTTGATAATGAGTAAAAATATTGCGAAATTTCATGTTTCTAGCTGCATAAATGGAGGAGTGATAACGAAAATTCTCATATCTGAACAATCAGTTGTATGGAGGCTATAGGTTATAGCGACCCGATCTTCGCCATTTCTATTGTAATTATTCTTTTGATAATGGGTGGAAATATTGCGAAATTTCATGTGCCTATATACATAAATGGAGGAGTTATAACGATAATTCTCATAACTGAACAACCAGTTGTATAGGAGATATATGTTATAGTGACCCGATCTTTTTTACTTTCACTGTAAGTATTATGTTAATAATGAGTGACCACAATGCAAAATTTCATGTTCCTATCTACATAAATGGAGGAGTTATAACGAAA
>NW_016240144.1:0-1060 GCF_001687245.7 Rhagoletis zephyria | reverse complement strand
ATGTGATATATTAGTTAATTAGTTTAGTTGCGGGTATATGAAATCTTTTGAAATATTTCGGAGCTCGAATGCTGATGTAGAGGACCGATTTGGAACTGTGTTGGAAATGCTTTGTAGGGAATTTTGATCATCGTGATCTCTGTGAGCATTGGTAATATAACTATTGTCTCTATGCAGCATTAAGAAATTATGCAGTGCTATAGTAGCTAACACAATTTTGTCAGCGTTCTCTGGATTGGCATGAATGTTTGTATGAAGGACTCGCCATCGATTTGCTAGAATGCCAAATGCATTTTCGATATGTACACGAGCTTTTGATAAAGCTTTGTTAAATGCTGTTTTATCCGGGGATAAGAAATGGCCAGGAAAAGGTCGCATTAAATTTTTTTTTAGGGGAANGCTATAGTAGCTAACAAAATTTTGTCAGCGTTCTCTGGATTGGCTAGAATGTTTGTATGAAGCACTCGCCATCGATTTGCTAGAATGCCAAATGCATTTTCGATATGTACACGAGCTTTTGATAAAGCTTTGTTAAATGCTGTTTTATCCGGGGATAAGAAATGGCCAGGAAAAGGTCGCATTAAATTTTTTTTTAGGGGAAAGGCATTATCAGCCACAAAGTAATAGGGAAAGTTGATTGAAGTATGAGGTAAAGGTCGGTCCGGTGGCACTTCCAAGGTTCCGTCTAAAATTCTTTTACCAAAGGCGGTTCTACTAAATATACCGCCATCGCTTTGAGAACCAAATGATCCAACGTTAACATAGGTGAACACATAGTTGGCATCACAAGCCGCTAATAGTGGGATGCTAAACCGTTTTTTATAATTAAAATAAAGTGAGCCACTTTTTCTTGGACGGAACATATTAATATGCTTGCCATCAATTGCTCCCACGCAATTTGGCATTCCAGTTTTTATGAAAAAATCATCAGCAATTTTCCGCAGTTCTGTGACATTTGGTGGAGAAACGTAAATAGAACCGAACTCAACCCACAGTGCATCACATGTTTCCTAAATTATTTTTCGCACAGTTGAAATGCCAAGCTTATACGCCCAAGCCA
>NW_016240143.1:768-1060 GCF_001687245.7 Rhagoletis zephyria | reverse complement strand
TAATAATTGTTAAAATTGTTTAATATGTGGCGTGCTTATAATTAATCTTATACTAGAAATGAATGAACATTTATTCTTAAATATTGAGTGTACTTCAAAAATATATATGTAAATACATTGAATAAACTAGTTCGAAAAATAAAAATAGTTTGAAAGAATTAATTAGAAATACATACATATGTAAATAAAAATGATCAGAATTAAGAAGTGAGCAGGAATATAGATTGAATAGTGGAATGACAAAAATAAAATCTTGATAAATAAAACTGAATCGGATATAAGAAACTATATC
>NW_016240143.1:0-754 GCF_001687245.7 Rhagoletis zephyria | reverse complement strand
ATCTTGTCAGAAGTGGGATTCGAACCCACGCCCTCAGAGAGGACCAGAAAGCTCCGTACCCGCATTGCGGGCAAGTTTTCACACTTGAGTCTGGCGCCTTGGACCGCTCGGCCATCCTGACACTGTGCCGTTATGCGGCGAATGTGTGAGCAGGTAAGCCAATATGTATGTATGTATGCACTTGGGTGCTGCCAACGTTAGAATTTGGGAAGGGAAAACACAATTTTTCACTTAAATTGCTGGTGAAACCAATCTATAAATATTTAAAAAAGTCAGATCTGAGAATTAATGAATTCAATAGAAAAAATAAATCAATGAAATAAATTTAAATTAAATTAAAATTATATGACCTACAACGAAGTAAAATGAAATTTAAAGAAATTAAATTGAAAAAATAAAAAATATATTAAAATAAAATGAAATAAAAAAATTAAGAAAAACTTGTTAAAAAATATCCCAAAATTAAAATAAAATAGTTATTAAATGAAAAACAAAACAAAAAACAAACCAAAATTTATAAATTATATCTAAAAAATTTCTGGTTCCTCTGCGTTTTGAACCCGCGATCTCCGCGTTGAAAGCATATAGACACATCCACTGAGCCACGAGCATGAATGATTTGAGGTGTTTTTTTTTGCGTTAGACGCTTTACAGTCGCACATCTACTGAGTCGCGAGCGTGAATAGCCTTAATGGTTTTATTTTGGTGTTACATGTTTTTCAATCTGTTTATCCAAATTTGAGAAATAATAGAT
>NW_016240142.1:0-1060 GCF_001687245.7 Rhagoletis zephyria | reverse complement strand
TATAAGCGTCGTCAATCTTTTTGATCATCTGTTTAGGCTAAGCAAAACACGTTGAGTTCTGGTATCGAAAAAATTGTTCAATAGAGTACATGGCGGAAAGTTGTCAACTGTTGAACTGAGCGTAACTACTCAACTGTGCGTTTCCAGAACAAACAGTCAACGGTTACACAATAGCTACATATGTAAGTCTTACGAACGCGCCCAATGTGTCACGAATTAGGAGCATAGTCAGAAGCAAATCGGTGTCTTATTTAATTTAAGCATTCAGCTCAACTAAAAAACAACCAACCNGCCCAATGTGTCACGAATTAGGAGCATAGTCAGAAGCAAATCGGTGTCTTATTTAATTTAAGCATTCAGCTCAACTAAAAAACAACCAACCACCCGGTACGTGTTCTACAGAAATTCGTATAGAAATAACATACGGTTAACAGCTGATTCATTCAAACTAATTTCCGGTATTTTATCTTACCAAATAATTGACAACAGAATCTATCATACCGGTGCCTAAAACTATTACTTAGTTGCGCCGGAAAATTACGCTCTGCTATCACTAGCAGTAGTGAAGACGCTGTAAAGGAGCTGTTAGATGAGGATAAATAGAGAGCTGCGAAAACGTTAAAACTTAACACAAACGGCAATAACGCAAAATTTGCTTTATTCACGTTTAAATGGGAAATAATACCAAAATCTGAGTTTTGCTTTATTCAGCAAATTGGACATATCGCTTTTGTATGAATTTTGCCTGCATGCAAAAATGTTGAAAACATTGCCGACATTCGGCTGCCTTATAGTCAAATTTTATAGGCAAACTAGCCAGTACCCGCTTGATCCGCGGCGCCTAATAAGATCTTTTGCGTTGGCCAATACAAAAATAGCGTTTAAAAGCATAAGCGGTATGTAAAGTAAACATTTTTAGTGTGAATTGAAACGACTAAAGAGCAGAATCCCCCTCAAACATAGGCCAAATATAGTAGCGCCAGTCCCCAGTCGATGATGATGGAGTAGCATTCCCACCGCCTGACTATGACGAGGTACGAATAACGATTACGCGGCTGAA
>NW_016240141.1:0-1060 GCF_001687245.7 Rhagoletis zephyria | reverse complement strand
ATTTCCTTAACAGTATTATTCAAGTTCAACTTAGCAAATTAGGAAATAAGTCGAAATCGAAATCAAGTCGAACGAACTTACAAGCACTTACAAGCAAATTAAAAATAAAATAAAATAAAATAAAATAAAATAATAACAAATTATACCAAAAGTATTATATTCGTGTAACTTAATTAAACAACGCCCGCATGACGCCAATCCACTAGATACTTACTATACATATATAGTAGTATATTTATGAAAGATTATAATTAAATTAAAGTAAATAAAAAATAGCAAAAGTGATGAAATCTATCTTAAGTTCAAGCCTCCTCCCCCTTGGGGCGCTTGTAGTTCTAAATCTCTGTGTTCGCTCCAGCATCGCGCGGACTATTTTCACTAGCACTACCAATGCGATACAGAAAAGAATCTACGATGATGGTGAACCGGTAACTTGGTAAGTGCAAAATTTTTAAAATTTAAAAAACCAGTCATTAATAGCACNTACGACAATAAGGGGATTCAAAAGACGTTTTAACCGTCGCAAAATCTTAAGCTTAACATTTTCATATGTAAAATAACGGTTAAAATGGTTTTAGTGGGGCTAATTATATATGTATTTATTATCAGTTTATAAACATTTCGGTATAGTTAGAAACCCTCTAAAACCATTTTGATCATTATTTTACTTAAACAAATGTTAATAGAGCAGCTCTGAGTTTGCTACATTCCAATAGTGACATACATGTATACCGAGTTCCGGGGCACACCGGAAGACCAACAGGCTGGCCAAAGAGACTGCTCTGTCGGTAACCATGTCGATCGAAGAGGTGCCAATTTCCCTCCAAGCGATTAAACGGGAACTCGACCTGTCCATGATCTGGAATGCGCAGGAGGCGTGGAACAAAACGCAACGCTGCAAGTTGTCCAGGGTCATGTGCAGAGAGTATGACATGCAGCTTACGAAGTTTCTCCTTTCCCTCAAGAGGGAGGACGCTAGGCTATTGGACATTGCTTGCTGGCATCGCACGCCTATAAATTGGCTCTGACAAACGATAAGATATGCAGGAGATGTAGAACG
>NW_016240140.1:0-1060 GCF_001687245.7 Rhagoletis zephyria | reverse complement strand
TTTTCGCCGTCAAAACACTATCGCGCCTTTATTCGTGTGTAGTGACGATTTGTGAACGGTCAATTGAAACATCCCANGAAACATCCCAAAGCGGAAATTAGTCAAGAACGTAAACCTACCGGTACGTAAACCCGAGTCAGCTGACACGTTCTGGCTTACCAGAGCGACATGTAAATGAAAACTCAACACCGCAGAATTTTCTGTAGTTGTGGCCCGTAGCGCAGAAATCTGCGGAATTTAGATTTTTCCGTGTCAGCTGATTTTTTCCTTCTATAGCTGGTTGCCACTTCGTCAGTTTTGCAGATGGTAAAAAAGTTATAATTTCCTATTCAAATTACGTTTAAGACATTTGAAATTTACTATTGAATAAGGTTTTTTGTTGAAAAGTAAGTAGTTTGTATTTATTTACGATCTATTATAGCACGAAAAATTTTAGTTGAAAAGGTAAGTTTATGAAAAGGCATTGATGAGTGGCCACACTGTAGCAAGCAACACTGAGGGCTGCAGTAATCGCAAAAGCCTGCGTATACAGACTGCGTTTAAGTATAAGTTCTGCGTTCTTGACTAATGTCAGCTTAACGCGAAGTCTGTTACGAAAAAAATAAATAAATAATAAATATATAAAAAAAAATAGTTGCATACAGTTTGTGAAGTTTTTTCCAAAATTAAAATATCTACGATAAAACATTCTTTAAAGAAACATTCTTTCTTATCTAAATTATTTTTAATTATGTTTAATGAAAGTACTAAGCTCTATTGAAAATATACAAATTAAAAAATGCATTTGGTGGAAAAAATTCCATGTTTTTTCTACGGGATTTTGCAATTAATTGGGATTTTTTCTACAACTTTTTTTATGTATGGCATTTTCACTACAGCTTAAATCCATTTCTCATACTTAATAACCTTATTATAAAAGTATACCGTTTCTTTATACATTCCATATAACCCCATCTCACAGTAAGAAGAACAGAATGCGTTTGGAATATATGATTACATATTGTCAAGAACACTCTAAAGAATAAGTAAACAAGAATAATTTCCATAATTTTATTTTAAA
>NW_016240139.1:0-1060 GCF_001687245.7 Rhagoletis zephyria | reverse complement strand
AAAATATTAGTTTTAAAAAATAGTAAACTAAACGCTTGGATATTATTACAGGAAGTCACCCGAAGAGAAACAAAGTTTTCCGATCGGAAAAGATTGATTTTCAAGAATTCTATACCATTTCTACGAAACGTTGTTTTTCCCCCAAACAAATTACATGGAAAAAATGTGGTATACGTTTTTTTGATATATAACAATCCCAAGGGGTGAGAGCACTAAAATACGGACTTTACTTTTTTTCACATGAATTTCTGGACCACCCTAATGTACATACACTCCCATGCACATGAATACGGACAATGCTTTTTCTCCGATTACACATAAACACAAGTTTCAAACTTTGTAGAAAATTAAAAAAAAAAAAATTAATTTCATAAAAATTTCATTCCTTAAAAATATCCTGGTATGTAAAAAAACGCGAGCCTGCTTTATATAAAAAAAATGCGGAGGAGCGCCAATAAAAAAAATTTCAAAAGCAAGCTACTCCAAACTTGTACTTTATGCTAAAAATGAATCGGCTTCAAAACGACATACTCAAAAAAAATTTTATGAAAATTGGTTGATATTTTTACAAAGTTTGAAACTTTTTATATGGTTTTTTTTAGAGAATAGACGGTATTTTAATTAAAAAATAATGGAAAATAGATGCAAGAGTTCAGACATTGCAATAAGTGTCCTTTATTATTTGGGAAAGAAAACCGGACTAGATCGTGGGTGAAGCGGAGTAGCGTACTAAATTTTTAATTTTCGTCAAAAATCGTAGCAAATCTACTGCGATCGTAGTGAAGTTCTAACGCTGATACTAAATTTAATTTTCTTTAATATCGAAAATTTTTCAAAATTTCAAACGTGTCTCTTGTTTTAGAATTTCGGACAGTTATGTACATATACTCGTAAAGGCCTTTCATAATACCGGAGATACTCATTTCGCTTCGCCAAGTATCATTTGTTTTTTATTTATTTATCAACCAACTAAAATTTCAATTTCAAACAACATTCACAAGCAACAAAAGGCGCCAAAAATATCAATTAAAATTTGCATATAAATGGAACCGAGCTGTAC
>NW_016240138.1:0-1060 GCF_001687245.7 Rhagoletis zephyria | reverse complement strand
CGCTACATGACCGACAGTAGTTAATATAAACGAAGGCGTAATGAGCCGTGATGGCAACCGTGGCTGCCGCAGCTATGAAAACAAATGAAACCCACTGGGCCAATTCACAGGCAGCCGGCGCTTGAGGCGTCGCATCGATAAACAGTCCGTTGTAGGCATTCAGTGAAAGCAGTCGTTTATGCCAGAACAAAGTTCTAAGAAAAGTTGTATAAAATTAGTTTAACGTAAATCAAAGCAAACGTTAAAACAAGTATGTAAAACAAGGCCAAGTGGTCCAGGAAATAAAAAATGTATGATCGAACAAAATAAATGTCGACATTTTATGATAGAACAAAATAAATGTCGACAATTTAATTACCGCGACATCAAAAACCGTAAAAGCTATTAACTGGGTCGGCTCAAAGGCGTAGCCAGTGTGATATGTGTTCTTGCCGAAGCGTTAATTTGTGAGAATCCATTAAAATTAAATACGTCTTTAGGTTATGGCAAGGCAGTGAATGGAAAGTGAGTTAGAGGAGGTTTATACGGATATCTATGTACAGAAGTAAATACAAATAAGGGAGCAATATATATACAGTAACTCACACAAGTGTTCACATGTTAATTTTGTTTTTTAATTCACAACATTTTTCAAGTACAACTCTTTTTGTTATTTTTCTATAAAAATATTATCCAAGCTGTAGCCAAAACCATATAAATAAGAGTTTTAAACTTTAGACAAAATTTTGAAAATTCACTTTTGCTATACATCGAGCTAAGGAAGAAATGCAACACTTAGAACGGATGAGGTTCAAAACCCATGGTGAGCTCATTATGAGAAGAAAAGTTACTAAGAGCCCTGACATTTTATCAAGGTAGTTGATCGAAAGCTTTAATTTGGATGTTTCCGTCAGTACAGTGCAGAGAAAACTAATACGATTTGGTTTGAGAAACTATGTCGCGAAAAAATTTATCCATTACGAATAAGCGAAGAAACGAATAGGAAAACCGAATTTTGGGTAGTTTGGTCCAATGAGCAGAGGAATTCTAACAACAGTAAACGGGTGTGGAGCAGGTAAGC
>NW_016240137.1:0-1060 GCF_001687245.7 Rhagoletis zephyria | reverse complement strand
ATGCAACTGTAACTGCATACCCAGCGCATTGACTATACCCCATTGCACTTTTCTTCTCTACGTCTAACCAATCTCAACGTCTCCTATTTCATCAATTTAGTGATTATTGATGCTGCTCCCCAGTTAGTTGAGATTTCCATAATTTTTGGCACTAAGTTCTGTACGGTGGGGCGTTCGTCGAATGCTTCACTTAAAGCTTCTCTCTCCGCATTGACGCATGGATAGCTAAACAGTAGATGCTCCGCGTCTTCGGGTTAGTTGGGACCACGAGTCTCGTAATGCCCGAAGTCCTCGTGGTTAAAGCGCTGCAAGTAGGATCTGAAGCAGCCATGGCCAGTTAGTAGTTGGGCCGTGTGCCCTACTAATCCAGGTCTCAATATTACGTATGAGCCAATGTGTTTATCGGCCATTGGTATCTGTGTCTCATCGTTCTAGTCATTACGTATATATGTATGTAATGTATGCATTCACATTTATTCCTCTTTTACTAAGTACCAGAAAAGCTACTGTTGAGTGAAAGCGGTTTTTTTGTTGTCAGTGATTAAAAAGTTAGCACAACCGTTTTTCACTCCGCCCAATTGAAGCGACATTCTTTATGTTGAAATTAGCAGCAATGAGGATGTTTGCTCACGTCGTGTTTTGCACAGCAGGCTATAATTAATGCGTTTTTATATATATTTTTTTTTTGGCCCGTGTTTAACCGTATTTAATGCAGAAAGGCGGATGATATGTACCTCATGATACTACTAAGTACATACTTACTTTACACTTTTATTTTACTTATACGCGCTCCTCATGTGCAATTATAATTTGTTTACAAAACGCAAAAAATTAATTTAACCCATGTTTTTGAAAGCAATGCGTAGAAAAAACCAAATTGATTTACTGTTATTAAAATATGATGAAGCAAACTCCCAGCGAGAGTGTTAGCCCACCAAGTGGTTTCGGTTCACTACGCAGGCCATTCGAATGTACGCGCGTATGGAGAAACAACCAATGCAGAGGCAGCTAAAATGGGTTATGGGCTAAGTAAATTTCGTAGGCGGTCGCGTAATGCATT
>NW_016240136.1:0-1060 GCF_001687245.7 Rhagoletis zephyria | reverse complement strand
GTCTGTATTTTCAACCAAAAACTGTAGCCTTCAAAAACGAAGAGGGGGGTTAAAAATTAAGGATTTTTTCTATTTTACTAAACATAAATGAAAAAGCGATTCATTTAAAATAAAACAACACAAAACACTTAAATTATACTTAACTAAACAAAAGTAGACTTTATAAAATGGAACATTTATATCACATTTTATTTTAATGAAGTTCAGTTTCATTCCTTTCGGTAAATTACTTTGTTTATTTTTTTACCAATTGATTCAATAACTAAAATTCAGTACTTCCTGAAGCAGTTTTTAAGAAGACTTTAGTTCCCAAAATACCAGAGAGTGTTGTAGTTTATTGCTTATTTTTTTATTTTATACAAATTGATTTGGGAAAATATCCTTTCCACATTTGCTGTGGCGACTGGAATGTAGAGAATAGATTAAACCATTTGTTTCAAATGAGGAAACGCCACTCCTTCATTGACCCCCTTTGATCCGAAAAATTCACTTACAAAAAAAACCGAAAGAGAAAATTAAATTAATTTGTTTATATCAGAAATTTAAAAAACTGATATTTGTACTTGGCGGTTAATTAAATAACTGTAAGCTTGTCGCTGTGGACATTTCACATCAATCGGCCTAGAGCACTGTCCAAGATTCTAGCAAATAAAGTAAATATATAATATTTAAGTCAAANGGCGTCGTTTCTGTGATAGGTAAAAGACGTTGAATTCTTCTAATTTATTTAAAAACCACATGCAAAAATGTCGGATCATGACACATTTAAATAGTTTTGCGATTGCTGATTAAGAATCTGGAGTCCGATTTGCAATCTTCAAAATGGCGGACCCAATATAACGGCAAAAAAATTAAAATCTCTTAGATTCGCTTAAAACTTTACAGTCTGGGTTTCTTCAGGTCGTTAATTACGAATCGGGAAGCATATTTTAAAAATTCAAAATTTCAGATCCATATTAGATCATCTACCATTAATCACGGGTTAGTTAAAAACGTACGTACGTACATGACGTATGAGTAACATTCTCATCTCGACTGAGTAACTCATACGCCATGTACC
>NW_016240133.1:0-1060 GCF_001687245.7 Rhagoletis zephyria | reverse complement strand
GACCGAGAAATTCATCGATGCCGAGATTATTGCGATGTAGGCAAGTCAACGTCAATTCAGCACGGTTGCCTTGATCGGGAATTTTGCTAAAGGGGAAGGTGAAGAATAGAGCATGAACTTGAAGAAAATTCTATTTATGTAATTACAATCCGATGACGAAAACTTACAGTTCACATTCTTCATTCCAGCTGACATTTGTTTCCGCTTTGTCTTTGACTGATGTCTGGTATTTCTCTTTACCCAGCGAAATCGTGACGAAACAATTGTTGGTGCCATTTTTGCCTTTTGTCAGCAGACCTTTCGCACGTTGAACTGTGCAATGAAAATAGAGAAAAAGTTTTAATATTATTGAATTATAATTATACATCGTAAATGCAAAATGCTTTAGAATTAAAGTGCTTAGTATATAAACATAAATTTCTATCATTATTTCGTANGAGTTTAAACGGTTTGCTGCTAATAACAATTCACCTTGAGAAGGCTTGCCCGTTATACATATACTTGTACGGCGGCAAAAATATAAACAGGATCGAGACATTTTTTATTTAAATTTTTTTATTTAAGGTTTATAAAAGTAACAAAAACCATATAAGTTCAAATTTCAAACTTTGTACAACAGTAAGGAAAATTTTAAAAATTTCAACAAAATTGCATTAAATTTTCAAGCTTATTAATTCGAATCTTTACAAAGCACAAGTGACTCCGAACATAAAGGTCGTTCAAAAGAGGTCGTCACGCTAGAAATCGTTATAGGTTTCATGCAAAATCGACACAATTTGGGCCAGAAAAAAGAACTGTTCCACAAAGACAATGCACGGGTACACACGTGTGTAGTCACCATAGAAAATATCCATAAATTGGGAAAAGGAGACTATGTTGTGAAATAAAACGCCCTTTTTACGAGAAATATATCTTTTAGATATTCAAATAGTCACTGACTTTTCGAATTAATCTCGTATTTCTGTGAGAGTCGTAAATATTCCAAATTCAATGTAGTAAATACGTACGTACGAGCAAGGTGTATTAAACAAGGTGTGATTGACAACTCAGTGCGGCTCTC
>NW_016240131.1:140-1068 GCF_001687245.7 Rhagoletis zephyria | reverse complement strand
CTGAGTACAATGGTTTAGGTCGCTTATTTTTCCTTGATCCGGCGTTTCCTGTTCCGGTTAAAAGGAGTTTAACTGTACAAAAAATCATAAAAAAAATTTTTGATAAGTTTTGAGCAAAATTCATTTGGTAAAATTAACTAGATAAGTGATTCTATTGAATAAAAATAAGTTTGCTTAAATCTGATAACAATTGCAAAAAAAGTTATTATAACTGATTAAAAGTTAAACTAAGTCATTTTTAACAGTGTTTTTAAAGTGCTAAAAAATATGTTACCATCTTAGTTATACATCTAGTAAATAGTTTTAGCCTACGGAGAATCCATTTCTGGCACTCAAAATTTTTTTTCTGAACCGGAAGTAGAACTTCTTTTTTGAAACTTTTTACTTCCGGTTCCGATTTTGTTGAAAAAAATATATAGTAAAGCCCTATTTAAGAAAATAATAATCCGTTTTTTGTTTTATTAAAATCGAACAAGTACAAGTGTTAAAACAAATTATCAAAAAAGGAGTTTTTATTGAGTTATATTAAACTTCAAAAATTTATTTAAGGTGTTTTCGATGATATTTTGATAAAACAAACATTGTTTTTTATTGTTAACTAACACAAAATATTCTATTTTTAGTATGTTTAAGTTTTTTTAAAACCGGATAAAGAAGTTCTTTTTTAGGAGTTTAACTTCCGGTAACAAATCCAAAATTTTAAAAGTAAAATTATGTTTATTAACCTAAATAAACAATAAAAAACAATGTTTGTTTTATCAAAATATCATCGAAAACACCTTAAATAAATTTTTGAAGTTTAATATAACTCAATAAAAACTCCTTTTTTGATAATTTGTTTTAACACTTGTACTTGTCCGATTTTAATAAAACAAAAAACGGATTATTATTTTCTTAAATAGGGCTTTACTATATATTTTTTTCAACA
>NW_016240131.1:0-130 GCF_001687245.7 Rhagoletis zephyria | reverse complement strand
CGGAAGTAAAAAGTTTCAAAAAAGAAGTTCTACTTCCGGTTCAGAAAAAAAATTTTGAGTGCCAGAAATGGACTCTTTGTTGGCTAAAACTATTTACTAGATGTATAACTAAGATGGTAACATATTTTCC
>NW_016240129.1:0-1060 GCF_001687245.7 Rhagoletis zephyria | reverse complement strand
GCTGGAAAGCGATATAATAAATATAAATAATTAATGATTATGTATGTATATATATATATTAAAATACATGACTCTTTCTTATTTCGCCAATATCTATTCAGAGGAATCTTGCCACCAAATCGAATGTGAGAAATTAATATCCAGCTCTTTCTTCATTTCTTCATCATTTGCAGAACCTACTGTGGAGAGCTTCCTGCCTTTCTGTGTGCCCTTCAGTAGCGATAAGTCCCATTACACCCAAGAATTAAACCATCAAAATTCCATGTAAAATCGGTGGCTTACTCCGAAAAACTACATATGTTTTCTGCCATGTCTATTTCAGACCACATCGCCACATAACGGGTTTCGATTAAAAAAAAGGTCGTTCATATAAATTTCTAATATTTAGAAAATCTGTTAGCCGATAAAGGCTATTAGTATTTCAAATAAAGAGTAATTTAATTTTTTGTCATCTGCTCATAACGTATTTTACGTGTACGTTACTTTTACAGCTGTGCTCAAGAATCCCCGTTGCTTCATATGAGGTGCGATGAATAAGCCGATCGACGGCGGTGTAAAACTGTAGGTACCTCCACAACGAAAGCACTTAGCGGGTTCTTGATGATTCGGGTTCGATCCCTGCTGAAAGTCTAGAGAAAAAAGAAGTCTGATGATGAGATGTGGTGATCTCCGAAATACTAGCTGCTATAACTTCTACCGCTTAATCTTTGCTGTTTTTTTCATTTTTCCTAACAAACAAATCATGCTAAAAAGCTCAATAACACTTTTTAATTAAATATTATTACGCCAAAATAAAAATTCACAGAAAGTTTTTCATTTTAAGTAGAACCTATTGGTCTATTGTACTTATTTCCTTGTAAATATGACTTCTGCGAGTTGCCGTATTAACGAATCTGTCCCACAATAATTCTGCCAGTTCACATCAGTCAATATTGTGTATGTCATACAAGCGGTATTAGCTTGGAGCAACTACGTTATCTCCATGGGCATAGAAAAAAGGTTGCAGTTATTTATCCTAGTTTGAAAGCTTACTTTAATGGGAGTTTAGGATCCCAAATAT
>NW_016240128.1:0-1060 GCF_001687245.7 Rhagoletis zephyria | reverse complement strand
GCCATTTTAGCATCGTCCGGACTGTTGTAGTGAACGAACGCAAAGTTCCTTATCTTTTTGACTCGAGAAACCTCCCACATAGGCTGGAGAGAATACGGGTTTATCCCAGAAAAGTAGTTCTTGATCTCCTCTTCAGTGATTGAACTCTTGAAAAAGCGAACATACAAAACAGTTTTCTNTAGTTGCTTTTGTGGCACACAAACTGTATCATACGGACATCGTGTGAACCGTCATCTTCATCACACTCCTCTTCGGACTTGGCCCAATCAACTTTGGGCTGACGGCCAAACAGCAAAATAGAGCCTGGCAAAAGAGAAAGAGTGTTAAATAGACAGAGTTGTTGTTTTTAGGAAGTTTTGGGCAAACATACCAGGAAAAAACTTGCGACGAGCCAGAGCGGTCATCTTGTGGTTCTCATACTCGACAAAACCAAAGCCATGTTGACGGTGCACTCCTCCATAGTAGACGGCTCCTTTGATGCCCGCAGTGTATTTGGCAATCTCAGAAACCATCTCACTGCGAGAAATGCTATTCGGAAGGTTTCCGAAGAAGAGGCGGTTATTGTTCTTGGAGTGCATAACACCGATGTTCCAGTTTTTTCGAATTTCGTAGTTGTTAAGCAACTCCACGGCTTTCTTGGCATCCTCCGGAGTAAAATACTGGACGAATCCATAGCCACGGTTGTTTCCCGAGAAGTCAATCATTAGACGCATCTTGTAGATGACTCCGGGCTTTTGGAAGAGCGGAATGAGCTCATTTTCGAAACAATCACGCGGAATCTTCCCAATAAAACACTCGGTGCCCTTCTCAGGAATGGCCAGGTTATTTGGCCAATCAAGCGGCGGTCCAAAGATACGCTGGCCATTCTCCTGAGCAATGCGGTACTTGAAGGTGTTGGCCAAGTTCACCAGAAGATTCTTGGACTCGTTAATGGAGCTTTCTAGCATGGTGGCAAGTGATCCAATTCTGGTAGTGAAGGAAGAAGAAGACGACGTGGGCGCTAGAGAGGGTGAAAGAGAAATGAAGAGCCTGAAAAGTGCTGACGAGGACGGTGATTGAC
>NW_016240126.1:0-1060 GCF_001687245.7 Rhagoletis zephyria | reverse complement strand
TATTTCTTCTGATAAAAATTTCTGAAATTTGTTTGTAGTTTTTTACAAAGTTTTAACCTTTGGTTTATACGGGTTTTGTAAGAGAATGAACTATACTTTAATTGAAATTTCTTAAAATTAAATAAATAAACATAAGTAACAATGTGACCAATACCGTATGCACATTGGGGCGGGTCAATTTATATGGAAATGATTATATGTGTAATTATAAGCAAATTTGCCGAAGAAACCATGGAAATCAATTTGGAGTTTGCCAAATTCCGAAAATATGTTTCATAGCATTTTGCTGTAGTGTCGTAAATAAATTCTAAAATTGTGTATAAGAACATACTATAAGGGGTTTTCTGATATGAGCAATAAATTTCTGCACATAACTTTTTCTTAGCTTAGAATTACACGCATAATCCTCCTATGCTATACGCGCAAAGTAAAAAAAAAAATTGACCCGCCCTAATGTTCTATCGAATGTGGGTTAAACTGCGTGTCAGTCAGTGGCGGACCCACGGGGATGTTTTAATACATAGACGCCATAGTATACATACATATACGCCATATTAAAACACCCCCCATGGCTGACTGACACGTAGTTTAACCCCCAAACCCCCCCGCTGGATACGCCACTGCCTCAAATGTTCAATTCGGCACACCCAGTAAAGCTGCCTATCGAAAATTTTCCCAGATACTTACCAAACTTTGACATTTTCCACTAGCATCGTAGATCACGAAACCCAGTTACAACGCCAACATAAAAGTACAAGCATTCTCATAAATTAAAACTGGCCACAAAAAGAATTGCGCAACGAAGAAATAAATAAAATGCATTTTAACCGCAACGTGTAGGAAGTTAATAATAGTAGTAGTATAGGAAATAAATGCATCTAAATAAAAGTGCAGACTAAATCTACGTACATACATACATAAAAATAAAAACAACATAAGATCTTATGTTAATACAAGTACATATCGTCGTTTAAAGTACAAAACCTCGTACCAACAAAATGCAAAATCACCTATGTGAGGTTGCATAAATTATTTTCTAGAGAGTAAAAACACTAATATT
>NW_016240125.1:0-1061 GCF_001687245.7 Rhagoletis zephyria | reverse complement strand
TGAAGAAAACAGACAAAACTACAATTTCACTAATTAAAGGGCTAACGGAAAAAAGTGTACTAATAACTAAGCTACTTTATGANTGAAGACAGTTCTAATATGGATACTACTGCTCCAGAAAAAGTGAAGAAAACAGACAAAACTACAATTTCACTAATTAAAGGGCTAACGGAGAAAAGTGTACTAATAACTAAGCTACTTTATGAAAAAAGTCAGCCAGTTTGTCGTTAAAAAAATTTCCTTGGGGATTAAAATTTTTAGTGAGTCAATTGAAACATTCAATGCCATTAAATCAATTCTTAAAGAAAGAAAATGTTAATTTTTCTATCATGACTTGAAACATGAACGTCCGTAAAAAGTCGCATTGCATTNAGAAAATGTCAATTTTTCTATCATGACTTAAAACATGAACGTCCGTATAAAGTCGCATTGCATGGCTTGGATAACAAATCAAGTGAGGAAGTTAAAGGGGAACTCAAAGAACGTAGCTACAGCTGTGAAGATGTGAAAGTCATAACAAAATCTTACGCAAGATATGTTGACACTATTTATGTCATTAGTTTTGCCAATGGCACCGTTAAACTGCGTGATCTCCGCGCTAATATTCCTTCTTTGTTTCGCACTATTGTTCGCTGGGAGCTGCAAAGGAAGCTAAAAAAAAACTNAGATATGTTGACACTATTTATGTCATTAGTTTTGCCAATGGCACCGTTAAACTGCGTGATCTCCGCGCTAATATTCCTTCTTTGTTTCGCACTATTGTTCGCTGGGAGCTACAAAGGAAGCTAAAAAAAAACCGGTCCAGTGCCGTAATCGTCAAATGTTTGGTCCCGGTGAGAAGAACTGTTTTGTGCAAACACAAGACAACTGACTGTATAACGCCCGATCAAAACAAATGTGCAAATTGCAGGGGAAACCACAAATCTACAGACGCCACCTGTCCCAATCGTGAAGCTTACTTGGGTATAAGAGAAGCTGTCAACTCACGAAACAATCGTAATACTGCCAAACCTGAGCGAGTGCAGTCACACACATTCGATCCGCTTTCATTTCCAATGCTT
>NW_016240124.1:0-1061 GCF_001687245.7 Rhagoletis zephyria | reverse complement strand
AGTTATAATACCCTTGTGCACAAGTGCGCTCGGGTATAAAAATGAGTTTGACCCTCTCAATTTTTAGAAAAGAAAAATCAGTGTATTATAATTTTTTCTGAACGGAATTAATTTTTTGTTAACAAAATTTAGTGTTTTCTTCATACAATTTACTGCTTTTTCTATTTAGAATTGGGAGGGTCAAACACCTTTTTTGCTTAGGATTAATCCTAGAACTTGAATTCGCTATACACTTTCTTCGAAAATTTTGCTCCGAACAAATTACTCCGCCCTAACGTATGTACATACATATGTACGTTAGTTAAGCAACTGGAAGTTGAGTTTGCTACGCTATTAATTTTTAAGTGGAATTCGAGTTCGAGTGGGCGGCAAAATCATCTAGCGGAAGCTGACAATGATTTGGCGGACGTATCGAGTTTGGTTGGCGCACGGTTGGGGGTGTTCCTGTTATAAGTATGCAGTATTTACAAAGCATTTGATTAAGGTAGGAAATGCTGTTGTTTTCTATTAATAATTGTTAGCGTCTGAGCATACAAAATGAAAGCATATAAATAAATAAAACAAAAATTTGTTGATGCATTTCTAAAAACTTTCGTCTACTTTCACATTATTTAAACATTTGTGATGGCTCAGCATTGAGACATGGAATATTTATACAAATATTTCAGTCGTGTTTAGACATACATGCTTACATTTGTACATAAACTCAANATAAATAAATAATAAAAAATATAAATTTAATACAATATGTTCTAATCTCAAAAGTATTGACAATAAATGCTTTCGGTTAGAAACAAATATAAAAATTCCAATTAAAAATAAAAAACAAGTAAGAAAGTCTAAGTTCGGGCGGAGCCGAACATTAAATACCCGGCGCAATTATTAAATATATGTTTTCCACCTTTCCGAAACCTTCCGCTACACGATAAGCCGGGGTGTATAAATTTTAAG
Source organism: Rhagoletis zephyria (assembly GCF_001687245.7). Classification (NCBI taxonomy): domain Eukaryota; kingdom Metazoa; phylum Arthropoda; class Insecta; order Diptera; family Tephritidae; genus Rhagoletis; species Rhagoletis zephyria. The sequence continues at coordinate 110 of NW_016240124.1, read as the reverse complement.
TAAATTAGCGTCCATAAATTTCGAAATATTGCAGCTTCAAGCATTTCTGAAATATACCGTGATATGAAAAGCGGTCATAATTTTAGTCCGATTTCAATAATTTTCAACGC
>NW_016240123.1:0-1061 GCF_001687245.7 Rhagoletis zephyria | reverse complement strand
TGTGCCTCATGAATTAAGTTAAATTTGCTTTTTAAATACGGGACAACGCTGCTAAATACAGTTCAGAAACACATTCATTTGATGCCCATATTTTTAATAATTACTTTAACTTATTAAATAATTTGAGTTTAAATTTTTTAACAGGTGGAAACCCTCTTTAATGTACTAAATATTCAAACTAAGGATATCTTACTACATTCGTTTCACGTCATACTTTAATATTTCATTTAGCCTATGCTTACTTTAATTAAATTCTAATTTTAAAGTATATGGCAAAATATTTTAAAACCAAAACTTTGTTAAAATGACTGGATTGATAAAACGGAAAAGGTAGTGAAAAAGCAGACATGAATAAAGGNACGTGTGCCCGTATTCGGTCCAGCGGTTCATGATATATGACAGTTTATGTCTGTCACATGTACCACGTATATGGTACAACAGCAGATACACGAAAAATCGAAAACATAGTGAAAAATTGTTGCTATGATGTGCCGTGGATGTGATGTGATGTTCTTCGGATAAATTAAATCACGCATAAACATGGCTGCAATACACTAAAAAAAAATCATATAGAAAAATTCCAGGATTTTTCATTCATTTTTCAATATTTGGTGTAGAGGAGCACACCGGGGTACCGCCAGTAATAATTAGGGGATTCCCTTAAGCTCGAAAGTGTCTCGAAAACCACGAAACCTCGAAACTTTTCCAGCCTCGAAAAACAACTGTCAAAAATTGTATGAGTGGCGATTTTCGCGTGCCTCGAAAACTTTCGAGGCAAATTAGTCGCGAAAAAAGCCTCGAAAAGTCGTTCGTAAGTTTCAGTGTTGCCTTTATAATTGTTGACTGCGTTTTGATCAATAAATTCATACAATTTACATTTTTCACNTTACGAGGCTGAAAAAAGGTGCATTCCCAAAAACAGCCTCGAAAACTTTCGAGGTTTTCGAGTTTTCTGCTCTTCGCGTTTAAGGGAATCCCCTAAATATAAAAATATGTTCATATATAAATATTTTCTCAACCAAAGCTCGTTTTTTAATCGCCCTGTTTAAACAGGCAAATCT
>NW_016240122.1:0-1061 GCF_001687245.7 Rhagoletis zephyria | reverse complement strand
AGCCATCTACACTGATGGCTCTAAGTTGAATCTGAAGGTAGGAAGTGGGTTATACTCGCAAGAACTCTCACTTAGCCTCAGTTTTCGTCTGCCAAATCTATGCAGCGTTTTTCAGGGTGAACTAACAGCAATAAATGAAGCCGCAAGTTGGCTGATCAATTCTCTAATTAATCTGAAGGCGGTAACAATCTTTTCTGATATCCAAGCGGCTATTAAAACACTTAATAGTGACAAATCTACGTCGAAAGTTGTTATGGAATGTATACGTACTCGTAATGAACTATATGGGTGCCAGGCCACAAAGACAAGCTCTGGCTGGAGAATAACTTTGTCGGACGGGCTAATATAAGATGGTCTGCGGAGCCTACTTGCAGGATAGCAAGACAAATCTTGCCTAAGCTAGACAAGCGTTGATCTCNACCTACTCCACTTGGAGCGACCACTGTTGCGGCATGTTTTTGGAGTTCTCACCGTGCATTGCCTGATGGGAATCCACGCCGCTAGAATGGGTTTGCAGTCAAACGACTACTGTCTTAGCTGCCGCGATGAGGAGGAAATCGAGCTCTGGCGATAGCTCGCCGATGCTCGCTCCTCCATTATTCTTTTCAATGAATGCCCGAACTAGTTTCAGCCAGTGTCTGTGACTTCGTGCGCTTCATCAGAGTTACGAAGTGGCTCCATTACTAGGGTAAGAGGAGGGACATATTGAGGCTCTAATAAGGCATTACAACGGGCCCATGGTGGCCTAAGTGTGCCCTTTTCCTGAAAGATTGTGGCAGCCGAAATAACCTAACCTAACCTACCACGCAGCATTTATATGGCCAAGGGAATTTCAGGAAAATAATTGCAAACATCAGAAAAAATAGCGGATCCCAAATGCTTATAGGAGTATGACGAATCCAGATCAGACGACGCAGGGCACAACTAATAAGCAGCTACGCAGAAAGTGTACTCTGAGTGCTTAGTAATGAAAGTGAAAGCTTTCAGGATTTGAAAAATTCGGCGGAGCTCCATGAGATACCGTTCCCTCTTGGCCACCGAAGGGTTAAAGTAAATTTTTC
>NW_016240121.1:0-1061 GCF_001687245.7 Rhagoletis zephyria | reverse complement strand
GCCTAACCAAAGTTTCATACCCTCGATCTGCAATTCCCGTAGTTAAGGACGATTAAGATTTTTCGTACNTAGCACAATATTTGAAAAGTATGAAGAAGATGGGATTTCCCGGTAGTTAAGGATGATTAAGATTTTTCTTTGTACCTAACCACAGCAGATTCATCCAAACCTTTTCTCAATAGATATGCATACCTACTCGCGCAACCTATAAGTAGCTATCATAAATCAGCTATAGTTTATGAAGGCAGTGTATGGTCATTCTGAAGACCACTTTTTTAGAAACAGCGTTAAAATAAAGACTGTGTTATTTACATAATTAATATTTTCAATAGCTATGGCTCATAAAACGGCTAAGCTTGATAAAGAAATTTTTGATTCTTTTTGCTTTAATCCCTTCAACCAAAAGACCACGTATCTTCAGATACACGACGGCTTTCTGACGGCTTAATATCAAAATTCCCTACGCTATCAAAACGGATGCGAATTTGTGGATCGTGCAGGAAGGAGCTCAGCAAATTGAAGGAATTACGGACTTCGAAGAGTAATGAGCCTTGTGTGTATTCTAGATAGAGACCATATTGATTCTGAGAATGATGACCGAATTTTCCATGACGATGGTTCCAACTTTACTGAAGAAAATATGACTTCAAGGGATGAGTGCCAAAACCAATACCACAAAGATGCAGTAAAAGTCCTTGAGCAAAAAAAAGAAAAGTACAAAACTTCAACTAGTAGAGCAGAAAAAATTCAACTTCTCACGCTTGCTCCACCGACATGGAGTCGCGCAAAAACAATGGCTGAGTTTGGAACATCAGAAAGAAAAGCCAGGATTGCTAAAAAATTAGTTGCAGAGCATGGCATACTCACACTCCCAAACACAAAGAAAGGAAAACCTTTAGAGTGCANTCCCAAACACAAAGAAAGGAAAACCTTTAGAGTGCAAAACTGAAGCTCTAGTGACTCAGTTTTATCAGCGCGATGATATGAGTCGCCTGATGCCAGCGATGAAAGACTGGGGCCCCTATTGCGAGTGTCGACTGGCAGTAGAATAGAAATTTGTC
>NW_016240120.1:0-1061 GCF_001687245.7 Rhagoletis zephyria | reverse complement strand
ACCACTGCCATCGCCATCACCATCGTCGTTGCACCACAATCAAAGCATGCACGCACATACATTGCGCTAGCATCGAAATTCGATTTTCCGTCATTCAAATGGAATTTTTAATAGACAGCAGGAAAACATTTCGCACGCACAGTAGCCAGCAAAACAGGGACACGCGCACATGCAAATTGATACGCACGCATGCACTTTTACCTGGCAGCCGGACACAGCACATTTACAGCTCTATTCATATCTACACACTTGCTCTTCTCGTTTTAAATCAATGAAATCACTGATCAACACTTTGTTTGAGCGCCCCACACTGGCACCCACTGCTGCATCACGAGCTAAAAGCAACAAAAAATGTTGCACATCCGGTATTCAGTTAGTACTAACCACATTTAGTGGTTGGCATCAATGTTGTGTGGGCCAATGTTAGTGGCGATAATCGCATGGAAAATGGGTGCTTTGATAATCGCTGGTGTTTACGCAGCATACATATGTGCACTAGGCTGGTCCAAAAATGCATGTGAAAAAGTAAAGTCGGAATTTGTAAGCTCGCACACCCTACGAGTGGTCTTTACCGAAAAAATATACCCCATTGTTTTTTTTTTTAATATGAAAAATATATAGAGGTCGCTTAAGGCGCTAAAAGTCTTCCATATATTTTAATTGGAAAAAAAAAACTGCTTTTCGTAGAAATGGTATAGCATTCTTGAAAGCCTTTTTCGACCGGAAAACTTTGTTTCTCTTCAGGACATTCCCAATAATATTACCAAGTCATTTTTTAACATTTTTTTTTTTAAGTAACTATATTTTATGGGTCCACCATATGCAATGGGAANCATTCCCAATAATATTACCAAGTCATTTTTTAACATTTTTTTTTTTAAGTAACTATATTTTATGGGTCCACCATATGCAATGGGAAGATAAATAAAAAATCTTTATTATTAAAAAACGGTAAAATAAGCAATTGGGTATTGTTATTTGAAGTCTTCTGAAGAGAACCAGAGTTTTCCGTTAGAAAAATATGGATTTTCAAGAATTCTATAGCATTTCCACGACAACTT
>NW_016240119.1:0-1061 GCF_001687245.7 Rhagoletis zephyria | reverse complement strand
TTATTGTATTTACCATTCAAACCCACTGAATACTTGCTTTGTGTATTCAGTCAAACGAATTCCATGGTCTAATAACATTTTTTCTTACATAACTTTTGCTGACAAGCTGAGGGAATTTTCATACTTATTTTTTTACAACACATTACCTTTTTGCTTACCTGGAAATATATTAATTCGGTCGTCGCAAAATAATTTGGCATCAAACTTTCGACTGCATACCATCCCTTTTCTTACGTTGGGAATGACAATCTAATAGTAGAGAATTTCTCTCCAGTATCATAAAGCTCACAATCAAGTAATCAATATTCCTACTGGGTAAAAAAAATGTATACTCGTACAATGAACTGTATTGGCAGACCAGAAAATTTCACTACCAGCACGAAACAAGTGATTTTTTCGGTTACACGAAATATGTGGTGTACAAAATTTGGGCTCAATCCGGTAAGGCAACGCATGCCATACTCCGTTTTAATTTAATAACCAATTGCAAAATCTACCTGAGTAGATTATTGACTTAAATCAGTATCGTTTTGTTAAAAATGTTCTATGAAATTCACAGACTACCTTTCGAACAAATACTAAGAATCGAAGCAGAGCACAAAGTTTTTCAGAACTCAATTTATTTTATGGACCGTTTATCTGAATAAGGCGTACTAAAATTCGGAAAAACGCTGAACACCTAAAACACTATTCTAGATGTCTAGTGGTGCTTAATATGCATAGTGACAAATCCGCAGAGAATGCACTTACGGCTGTAAAAATGTTTCTAAAACTAATTAGCGGTTGAGCGTTCAGCAAGTAACGAAGAANGCATTGCAATAAAATCTTCGCTTGTTTTGCGTTTAAATTAATTTTTATTAGCTTACCATTCTGAGCCGAGCTGAAAGTGAATTAATAGCTTCGGTGAAACCACCACAGCATAGCAAATAAAATTTCTTATTTACTTGCACTTGCATATGTACATTATGGTGGTCCAAAACAATTTAAGTCGAAATTTTAATGCTCTCAGCCCCTAGGATTGTTCTATATCGAAAAAGGTATACCCTATGTTTTTTTTTTTT
>NW_016240118.1:941-1061 GCF_001687245.7 Rhagoletis zephyria | reverse complement strand
CTCGGTGTGGTTATTGTGCTTGCCACATATAAGCAAAACGTTGAGAATTTTTGAAATCGGACTAGAATAACGTCCGCTTCTCATATAACGGTAAATTTCAGAAAAGCTTGAAACTTCAAT
>NW_016240118.1:557-911 GCF_001687245.7 Rhagoletis zephyria | reverse complement strand
AGAAATGCTTGAAACTTCAATATTTCGAAATTGAAGGACGCTAATTTACTCAAAATTGATACACCCCGGCTTACCATCTAGCGGAAGGTTTCGGAAAGGTGAAAAAACATATATTTAATACTTGCGCCGGGTATTTAATGTTCGGCTCCGCTCGAACTTAGACTTTCTTACTTGTTTATTATTAACAATATAACAACAAATAATAGCGCATTAATTTAACAAAAAATAACTAAGTAATAGTTTTTTAAATACATATGGTATTATCAATATAAAAATTCATTACTTTAAAACAAATCAAAGGTACTACGTATGTATGTACAGCAGTGCTCAGGAAAATAGTAGTAAAATGTATTG
>NW_016240118.1:0-546 GCF_001687245.7 Rhagoletis zephyria | reverse complement strand
GTGCTCAGGAAAATAGTAGTAAAATGTATTGACAGGTTTTTGAAAATTTTTTCTTTCCTTACTTAATTTAAATTTTTTATAAAAATATAGTTAATGCAATAACAAAAGACATGTGAATGAAGTCTCAAACTTTCTAGAAAATTAATAAAAATTTAGCAAATTAAAAAAAAAAAAATTTTTGCCCATTCAGTTTCAGTAGAAGGGGAGCTCGAGTCAGAATCTGGTTGCATATTTTAAGCTACAAATTTTAAACATATATAGTTGGTGTGCTTATTAAATACAACATTCACATTAAAATGTTGACTAAAAGGTATATTACCGAATTATCGCTAAACGAATTTTCGTACGAATGAAATTTAATAGTGTTAAATGTGTATGTGCAAGTAAAATTACAGGTGGTCGAACATCAAAAATCAAAGTAAAGCTGCATATATCATATCCAAGAGTCGGTAGTTTGCACCTTTTCCAAATTTTTAGAACTTACATTGTACCGTAGGAGTAGTCGTCTTAAGTTTGAAATACTGACAGCCGATTTCTCATTGGATG
>NW_016240117.1:448-1061 GCF_001687245.7 Rhagoletis zephyria | reverse complement strand
ACAAAACCGCGTATCAACAAAATGCAAAACCGCGTATCAAGATAATGAACCAAAAAAAAGGATGAAAAAGGAAGCACCTGCGCCTTTCGTTGGAGGAACTATTGGGGTGGTTTACTGTACGCATGTTTTCATTTTGGCGCCTAAAAGTCATAAGGAAGCATATGTACGTGAACCATCATGACTACCACTCGATAAATGTGCAAATGGTAAGCTAAGTATTTTAAATAAAAGCTTAGCTCTAAATGCTTTTTATATTTTTAAAGATATGTGAAGTTTCCGGATGCACGGCATGACTCATATATTTGGAGTTCCTGTCCAGTGCGGCAAGTCATGCAAAGAGCTTTTGGCAATGGAATCCGCAACTTGCATTTGATTGGCATTCTTTTTAATTTACTTTAAAATGTACATAATTTAAAAATAAGTGCTTTCAGAAGATTCTGGATACCCATTCGAGCCATGGCTCATGACGCCTTTACCCAACCAACCTGGGCATGAATCACGAAGTGTCTTTCTACATGAAAACCAAAAATTGTTTGATGGTTTGTGCGATATCGTCAACTCGATTCCAGTTTTGCTTCACATAGCAGAACTGTTACACGTAACAGCAACACAA
>NW_016240117.1:0-370 GCF_001687245.7 Rhagoletis zephyria | reverse complement strand
CAACTTGCATTTGATTGGCATTCTTTTTAATTTACTTTAAAATGTACATAATTTAAAAATAAGTGCTTTCAGAAGATTCTGGATACCCATTCGAGCCATGGCTCATGACGCCTTTACCCAACCAACCTGGGCATGAATCACGAAGTGTCTTTCTACATGAAAACCAAAAATTGTTTGATGGTTTGTGCGATATCGTCAACTCGATTCCAGTTTTGCTTCACATAGCAGAACTGTTACACGTAACAGCAACACAAATGCATAAATCAGTGTCTCAACTACGTCGTTTTGTCAGTATCGTTTGAACGACTATTGTTTCAAAGATACGCGATTAATGCCCTGAGGGTACTCCTAAATTTTAGTACAACGAGGC
>NW_016240116.1:0-1061 GCF_001687245.7 Rhagoletis zephyria | reverse complement strand
TTTAAAAAAATAGACTTATGACCGCCTAGATCGATCAAATACCCCTATGGGCGGTGATCGAATCCGTCGAGAGATTTAGATACTATATTTATGACAAACAAACAAAAGTAATCACTGACTGTAACGCTATAAAAACTACAATGAAAAAACGTGAGTTAGTGCCGCGAAACGCGAGCTGGTGGTTGCGTATTCAGGATAATGAACTTCAAATTGAGTATCGCAGTGGGCAGCGAATGGCGCATTAGATGCGCTGTGCCGTATGCCTGCTGAAGAATCGCGTGAAATCGAAACAGCATCGTTACGAACCGACAAATTGCGAATTGCAGAAGATTGGTTGTTTGGAATGCAGTTGCAAGACGAACACATCAGAGAAATAGTGGACAAAATACGGCGGGGCGACAAATCTACAACGAAAGACTTCAATCTAAATAATGGTAGATTGTTAAAACGCTTAGGTGGTACCAAAAGCTTTACGTTGGCAAGTTGTGCACAACGCACGACAAAGCTGGGCATCTTGGACTAAAGAAAACGCTTCAACGTATAGGTGAGCATATGTGGTTTGGATGTATCGAAAGCACCTACAATAAAGTTCCTGGTGGCAAGAAAAAAGGCGAGCTTCACGTGGAGCCAATACCATTTAGAACTGTGCATGTGGACCACCTTGGTCCGAAAAGAGCGAAACGTAACGAGCATATACTCGTTATAATCGACGCGTTTACGCGTTTTGCTATCATACGTGCAGTTAAAAGCACCGCGACGAGAAACGTAATCGACATACTCAACGACATCAGCAGTTTCTTGGGAATGCCTGAACGCATCATATCTGGTCGTGGGACGGCGTATACGTCCAAGGAACTTGGAAAGATTTTGTAAGGAGGACGACATTAAACATATTTCAAATGCCTTGAGAACGCCTCGAGCTAATGGAATGGTTGAGCGTTGAATCAATGCTTTTATCATCCGTCAACAAAGGTAAACGCTGGGATGAATCACTTTGAAATATCCAATGGTCAATCAACAGTATGAAAAACAAAACGACATCATATACACCGCAAGAGTTA
>NW_016240115.1:0-1061 GCF_001687245.7 Rhagoletis zephyria | reverse complement strand
ATATTCATCCCATTCCCCCGATATTATGGCAAATTTCTTAAGTGTAAATGTATGCCTGTTCATATTGGCTAGCTCGCTGTTATACCATTTATTCATAATTTTTAACTGAACTACTTTATCAAAGGTAATGCTTCGTATGACATTTAAAATATTATTATTAATATACAACACCTTACTTTCCAAATCAAATGTATCAAAGTTGCTAAAATCGCATAGGCGTAACTGATTAATAAGAACTTCATTATTATAATTTTCCCATGAAGTTATCTTTATTGAGCTTCTCATTGTAAATTTAGGGTTACTTTTAAGTTTAAATTGGATTGTTTCATGATCAGAAATTTGGTGATCATCTAACTGTTCACACACTATATCATCAGTGCTAGAAAAAAGTAAATCTATTTAAGTTCTAGATGTATCAGTTATATGAGTATCAAAGTTAACTTTTTGGTGCATCGAGTATGACTTCAACAGATCAATTAGTTGAGTGCTATAAGTTGATGTATTATTGAGATTAATGTTAAAATCACCAACAACAATATTACTCTCTGAAGTTTCGCAATTACTGCCTAAAACGTTACGTAAATAATTTATAAAATCCGCATCACTTGTGCTGGGTGAGTGGTAAATTACACCGATTTGCCATTTGGGTTAANCATGCACATATATCAGAACACCGCCAGTGTGCCTACTATGCGAATCACATCGCACTAGTTTGTACGTTAGTATGGTTAGCTCTTGATTTGTAACGTGATTTGTGGTACATGTTTCAGCGCATAATATTATTGCTGGATTTACTTGTTCAATTACTTTTTCTAATTCATATTTATTACTCAAAATACTATTAATATTTAGGTACAGGCAGTTTATATTTTTATCTTTTGATTGCTACTTTCTAGATCTTGATTTACTTTCAAGATATCTTTTAAATGCTGGGCATTCTTTATCAAACGCGGTGTGGTGCACATCCACATCTATTTTTTTGAACCAGTTCCCTACAATTTACACAATTAATAACTTTTGACAAACAATCTTTGCTGTCGTGACTTGCTCCACAGTTGCTA
>NW_016240114.1:0-1061 GCF_001687245.7 Rhagoletis zephyria | reverse complement strand
GTAACGCTAACGTAAAAAAATATATGAGACATAAAATTCATGTTTTATTAGCGCTAAAAATTAGTTTAAAATCAATATTAACAACAAAAGTTTCAGTTTTTCGGCTGATAAAAAAAAATCAGAACGGATTTTTACATTATTTGTTACATTTTGGAACTAGAAAAATTAACCATAAATATTTAAAATATAACTACAAAAAATTTAATACAAACAGGCTTTACCAATTCCCAGAGTTTTTAAATTTTTCATTTTATATTATTGGTCACATTAACTTTGTAATGTACATTTATGATACCAGTGTTATGTTACTCGATGCCAAAAAATATCGTTTGAAAACTATCGATTAAAAAGTATCGGTATCGAGTGGCAAACATATCGATATGGTATCGTATGGTATCGAAATTCGTGTCCCTAAATATATCACATTTTTTATTGGAGTCGTTCGACGGTTTGAAAGTTTTCTTAACCCTTCGTTAGGCTGATGAGTCTGGCCGGACTTTTTTCTATGCAACTCGTTAAATCAACGTATTTATAAATGAGCAAGCGATTTGAGACTTTTCCCGAAATTTGTTTAGCTATCGTCAAGAATAAGCAAACAAGGCAATGCTGTCTTCGACTATGCCTACGTCTTTATATCTTTCATGAACGCCAGAAAATTTTACTTCAACCGATTACTGCATTTGAAATTAGTTTTTTGTCAGCTAAACAAAATTTGTATATTCATTGCATACATATAGGTGTTGTATAAACAACTCACATCTGAACAATTAGTGGTATGGAAGATATGCCTTATAAAGCACCGATCGTTATGATCGATATGCAAACTGGTAACAAATTTACTTAATGGTTTTAGCTACCCACGTAAAGGAGCCATATCGCAAAAACTTCTATCTGATATCAGTGATATAGGAGATATACATAGCTTATACAACACCGATCTTCACGATTTGCTCAGTGACTTTTAATGATTTCTCGGCTTTAGCCCGCCAAATGAAGGAGTTTTGATGTAAAACCCCATATCTGAACAATCGGTTGTATGGGAGCTACATATATGTCATAGT
>NW_016240113.1:0-1061 GCF_001687245.7 Rhagoletis zephyria | reverse complement strand
TATGTATGTAGATATGCGTAGAATGTGTTCTTACACAGATATTTTTTTTTATACAGAGCGTGTCATTAAAAACCGTTTTAGGGGGTGTTGCTATTATCATTATTGTTGTTATAGCCATCCTACAACTTCACTCCCTCTTATAAGCATACACATACACATACATTAGTCTTACCACGTAATCACAAACTACCATTTACGCTTCAAATACTGTGGTTTTATCCAACCTCTTCCACTCACCCGCACACAAAAACTCACGCACCCACCCATACATATACAACATATACACACTCGCACACACAAGACTTTCGAATGTTTGCACTCTGAAACGCACTTACCAAAGCAATATCCTAAACAGGATAAATGTAATTGCGCATGAATTTCTACGCATTTTAGCCTCAGTTCACCTCCGCTAAACTTCAATGGATATACTACATATACTATACCGTTAGATGGTACTGCTACAGCTGCTGTTGCTACTGTCGCAACTGCGGTGGCTTTGAATGGCCGTTAGTATTTACACATTCATTGTGGTGCCAACAAAATGTGTTCGCCCACTATCACATTTGCCATCACCCACAGCCCAGCAGAAACGGTGGTAAATGAACCGGAAGGGGGTAAGGGGAAAGCGACAAAAATGGCGCAGGTATGAGCCTCAGTTTGTTGCTTCTTTGGCATTTTAACTTAGAAAGCACTTATGGCCACCTCTCTTCGTTGCCGTTCTTCTCGCCTGTTCGCAACTCTTTTCCCCACGTAGGAAATAAGGTGTCTATGCTGATTGGATGGCTATTGAGAAACAAGTCTTTTGTAACGGGACACGCCCACTGCGCTCAGCTAAACTGTATATGATGATGATGAGCGGCTCTCACAATTCTACACTTTTGCTGTACGAGTACTTTTCATCTTTGCGCCGTTTGCCGACCCTTTTGTGTTTGTTGATTGTTTCGATTTGCGAATTCGTAGGGGTGAGGTTGTAGAATGCTAATTTGAATTTCCGGCTCTCTGCAGAGGAAAACGTTAGAGAGAGAGAGCGAGAGAAAGGTTGAGTTTGTTAAAGAGCAACT
>NW_016240112.1:255-1061 GCF_001687245.7 Rhagoletis zephyria | reverse complement strand
GTCAACCATCAGGTTAGTGAATGACAATCAGTTCCATCGGCGAACCAAACATATAGATGTCCGCCACTATTTCATCCGTGAACTGTTGGAAAACAACAAACTAACCATTTCCTACATTCCAACTGATGAACAACTGGCGGACATTCTAACAAAACCATTGAACAAACCAGTTTTTACTCGCCTAAGAGATCAAATTGTCGTCCGCCAGCCACAGAAAGCCGCACACAACTCGCATCAAGACCATGTGTAACCTGATCCACCTCACGATCATCTTTCTATTCGTCTCTACCGCCAAAACAGACTACTTCAAGTACAGCGACTGTGACGAAGATTGCACAAAAGTACTCAAAAGCTGCGTAATCGCCGAAGTAAATCCGGAATACTTCCCATGCCAATGCCTAGAAACTGAACAACAGTGCAGAAGCCTTGCAAGTAGCAGACAAGTCTGTCTACAACCAGGTCAAGAACCAATAGGTGGAGAGGACATCTGGTTGGCATTCAAAAGACACGAATCAAGTACGCCACAACCAACCACCTCCACAAAGCCACCCGAACCAATACCAGAGAGTAAAGTTGAGAAGATTTACAGGACATGTACTATCGTACTAAGTATCACATCATGCATTCTAGGAGTCTCAACAACTCTACTGTGGCTCAAGAAAAGACAAGCATCATACTCTGCTCTAACGAACCAGCCAGAGAATCCATACCAAGAGACAGTTGAAGAAATTTAAAAGAGAAAGAAGGGAAAAATTGAAAAGGCATTCATTTAAAATGTTTCAAATTTGAAACTCAAACAATTTTTT
>NW_016240112.1:0-168 GCF_001687245.7 Rhagoletis zephyria | reverse complement strand
AAAACAAAGTTTAAAAAGAAAAAAAAAACACATCACAAAAGTTTTTCTTTAAACCTCAACAGGCTCAACAAATCTTAACAATTTTCTTGTTCGACAACGTGTCGAAAAAACTCGTTGTTCAATTAATGTAGCCGTACGAGGCTCCGACCCATCGTAAACGCCCGTAAC
>NW_016240111.1:0-1061 GCF_001687245.7 Rhagoletis zephyria | reverse complement strand
AGAAGAAAATATTACTTGAAATTAAAAATAAAATATAAAAGAATATTTTATAAAACTAAAAGAAGATTAAATTAGATGAGACAAAAATAAAATAAAATCAGATCATAAAAATCAAATGAAATAAAAACATATTTTTTTTTTGCAAAATAAGATCTAAAAATTAAAAGAAATTGAAATTAACAACCGAAAAACCAATTTTATTAAATAAAAGAAAAAATGAATAAATAATTCTAGTATGAATTAAAAGAAAATATCATAAATTGAATTGGGGAAAAAATAAAAGGAAGATGGAAATAATACTTAAAATTCAAAAAAAAAATACAAAATAAATATTTTCATTTTTTAAACAGGTCAATAAAAGAAATGAGATCCAAAAAATTAAATGAAATAAAAACATAAATTTTTATGTAAACAAAAAAAATAAAATCTAAAAATTAAAATAAGAAAAGATTAAAAGTGAAATTAACAACAAAACAAAAACAAATTAAATTTAAACTAACGTAATAAAATAAGTTTCCAACGATTAAATAAAATTAAAAAAAAAAAAAAATATTTTATTAGTTAGAAATAAAAAAAAGATTTGTTCAAAGAAGAAAATATAAAATAAGTTCCTTAAAATTAAATTAATTTAAAAAAATATTGCTTTTAAATTAAAGGAAAATTAAATAAAAAAAAATTATATTATAAAAGAAAAAATACATAAAGTAAGTTTCTAGAAATCAAAAAATATATATTCGTTTATGAAATCCACAAATTAAAAACTTTAGTTAAAAAAGAAAAAAAACGAAATTAGAAAATGGGGAGGAATTAAAATAAAAAAAAAGAAATAAAAAAAGTTGCGCTGGCCCAGGCTCGAACTCGGGTCTCTCGAATGGCATGCCTGTACCTTGTTCATTCGGCCATTGCGTCTGTTAAAGTGACGCCGGCTAAGTTATATACAAGTGCTTTCTCCCAAAATATATTTTCACCACCAGTTGTGAATGAGAGAGTTTTTTTCTAAGACTTTTGTGCTAGAATAACAAAATTCTTTCGAAATATCTTGTCATCTGTCTTTCATTTGT
>NW_016240110.1:0-1061 GCF_001687245.7 Rhagoletis zephyria | reverse complement strand
TATTGTTATACATATATCAGTTACCTAATTCGCTTGAATTAAAGTTGAATTTAATTTTTAAATAGATGGTAATCCTCCCACATATTGTTTATAAATAATGCCCTCGATTCATTCCCATATTGTAGTAGTTCATTTTACTTAATTGCATTTGATTTTTTAGCAGGTGGCAACCCTTGTTCTGACCTAGATATAAATCTTCTCCGCGGCGGTATGTATACGTAGGTATCAATGTTTCTAAAATCGGACCTCGATACCATGGAGTCTATCGATGTGAAACTTCAAGCAACTTTGTTTTCATTATTTTGGTCGAATACTTGGACATCCTCTCACTCTATTTACTTGATTTTAAACATTTACAGTTTTAAATATTGTAACACGTCGTTTCTAAACAGTTTGAGTTAAAATTTTCATAAATATAATTTTGGCCGCCTAAATCGGTCAAATACCCCTATGTGCGATTGAGGTAACAATTTTTTCAGGCATATTCTTGTAGGGCATTAAATTCTCTAAAAAATTGCCTTAAACTTAANTTTCTCCTCTGTGCCAACTGACGCCAATTGGAAACGCCAAGTGAAGCCAAGTCCTTCTCCACCTGATCTTTCCATTGCAGTGGGTTTTCCTCTGCTACCACCAGTGGGTTCCGAGTTGAATATTTNGCGCTGTAACCGCCTAAGCGATTTTGGCCGAGTTCAACAAATCCCGCAGGCGTTTACCCGCCAAGTGAAGCCAAGTCCCTCTCCACCTGATCTTTCCATCGCAGCGGCGGCCTCCCTCTTCCTCTGCTACCACCAACGGGTTCCGAGTTGACTACTTTCAAAGCTGGAGCATCGGCGTCCATTCGAACGACATGGCCAAACCAGCGGAGCTGCTGTATTTTAATTCGCTGCATTATGTCCATGTCGTTGTAAAGCTCATACAGCTCATCGTTCCATCGTCTGCGGTACTCGCGATCGCCAACGCGTAACGGCCCGTAAATCTTCCGCAAAATTTTTCTCTCGAATACTCAAAGAGCTGGATGTTGTCATTGTCCATGCTTCTGCGCCATATACCAGCACGGGCAT
>NW_016240109.1:904-1061 GCF_001687245.7 Rhagoletis zephyria | reverse complement strand
ATGATGTAAGTCAATTCTTGAATCTATTGCGGTCGATCATCAAAAAGACCCTCCTTTTTAGCCACTGCAAAAGAAGAGGTAAAGTAATATTTATAATTAAGAACACCTATTCATTTTATACTCACGCATTGTCAATTTTTCCAACTTGGCATATGCA
>NW_016240109.1:0-800 GCF_001687245.7 Rhagoletis zephyria | reverse complement strand
CTGCAAATTGTTACCAGCAACTGACCCGCTGGCGGCCCGCTGGTATTTGTTCAATTACTGAAAAAATGCAAATCATTATAATGATTGCAGTGTTTTAACACTTTCAGCGATTTGCATTGCATTTAAGAAGTACACATTCTTTACTTTTAAACAACCAATTTACCATTTAAAATTAAATAATTCCGTAAATCCGCGATTTATTATGCACTTTGTAAACAAACATTTCAATTTCGCCCCAGCTGTTCGATTCTTCTTCTTTTTCTTATTGAATTCGTCTTTGCTCTCTCATTCTGGTATTTTTTGACGTCACGGCCAGTTGCTCTCAGCTCGATTGGCGCAATCTTGTATTCTATCATTCTTGGATCACATGGAACCCANGTATTTTTCCTTTTACTTACCCCACCACGCAGTTCTAAAGCCAGATAGTAAGACTACGAAAGTGCGAGTAGTTTTCAACGCTTCCAAACTGTCTCACTCTGGCATTTCCCTAAACCATATCCTCCACACGGGCCCGTACTTCAAAATGATTTAATGCTCGTTATCCTCAAATGGCGACTGTACAAATACGTTTTCAATGGTGACATTGAGAACATGTACCGCCAGATTTACGTACAGCCAGAGGAACAAGATTTCCAAAGAATCGTATTCCGTAGAACCCCTCAAAGCTCGGTCGAAGATTTCAAATTAAAAACGGTGACCTTTGGTGTCAATTGCGCACCATACTTAGCTATAAGAACGCTGCATCAACCAGCCAAAGACTCACATGACAAACACCTAAAAGCCGCTAAGATTCTACTGAA
>NW_016240108.1:0-1061 GCF_001687245.7 Rhagoletis zephyria | reverse complement strand
GACCACACACACACGTAATATACATATGTATGTACCTATATAGTGATATATTTATCTGAATATTGTATAAGAAAAGGGGAAGACATTTCGAAAATTAATTTTTTAAAGCTGTCAAACCCACGCAATGTGAGATGCGCACGCATAAACAAAGTCAACGAAGACCGACGTACGTACGTATATTTTACATACAGACAGACTATATGTTCATAAGTATGTAAGTGTGAATACTAGCAGTACATCCCTGCAGGAAAAAAGTATGTACACAAAAAAACTTTTTTTGTAAAGAACCAGTTGTATACACTATAGAAATTAGCAAATTTTAGTTGAAAAAAGAAGTAGTACACGCAAAGGATTTGAAAACAATATATTGAAATATTATTATTTTTCATAAGTTCCATTTTGGCACTTTGTGTCAAATTGAAAAATTAACTGCCATTTGAAGTAAAATACGGCCAAAAATGGCACGGTTTGAGCCAAGTTGGCAGCCCTGCCGGTGGCCCTTCTAACGTTTGGTGGCCAAGAACTTAGCATAACAAACGTTGAGTCCATGCTTAAACTCCAGGGTTCAGCAGGTAACGGATGTGGCATAAGGAATCGGCGGATGGATTCTGCGATTCTTGGCAGCGAAGTGAGATTATAAGATCGGAAGATAGCCGAAAATGTTCTCGGTGTAAATGGCCCATAGTGTAATCGCCGCGAAAGTACATATGTTAGAGGTATTCGGAAAAGATGACAAACACAAATTGTGTAGTAGACGCTTTGACCTCACAAGGAGGCATCTATTTAAAATCAGCTAGTATTCCTACAGCGATGAATGTTTGCGCTTCACAATGTTAGTTGCAGCACGCCAAACCCCATAAGGGGCTTAAGTTCGTATGTACATTTGCATGTACCCAACCCAATATATGCATACCTATTTTTTACACTAGGATAACTCACAAAAAAAAGTTTTCCAGGTTTGGTTTATTTTAAAACTTTTTTTCAAAATCATTTCGCTCAAGTCAGATTCCTCTTGAATAACCGGACCGCATTTTGATTATATGTGATAACAGGGGACTTTA
>NW_016240107.1:0-1061 GCF_001687245.7 Rhagoletis zephyria | reverse complement strand
GCTGAAGTGCTCCGCCAAAACCTGACCGATTTAAGGCCGGCCCTAGATCAAGTTTGACAAAATCCCGCTCAAGGGTGGCGTTCAGCCCCAGGCTGTTGAAGGTGTAGTTCGGGTAGAAGCCCATCTGCGGCTCATTCTCCACTGTCAGGCCCCAGAAGGTGATATTCTCTTTGTGGTACTGCTCTAAAAACCTGACCAGATACTGGGCAAACAGTTTGTAGTACCGGCCGCCGGGAGCTCCCTTCAATAGTCCTCCGTGATGAAGCTGTCCATTGGTCTTCATCCAGGCCGGTGGCGACCAACAGGTGCCGAAAAGTTTTAATTGATATGGGCTTTCTTTGATAGCCATTCGTAGAAGAGGTAACTGATAAAGGAAAAACAGTGTTATCAAGTTTTTATTTAAAAGTAATTTTTTTTACTTTGTACTTAAAGTCCTCTGGCTGAAGGGCAAAATGCTTCAGCGACTCATCTCCTTGGTTGTGGTCATCATAGGAGTAGGGGCGAAATGAAAAGTCAGTTCCACCGATGGGAACTCTGCCCAGACTGTAGCCAATGCCCCCCTCAAGGCTAAAGTAGTCCTTGATAAACTGCCGCTGCAGTTGATCAGGCAGTGAGGCGATGTTGATGCCGGCTATCAAAATGAAACCATTTTATTTTTTTACTTAAGTAACTTATGTTTTAAATCTGGTAAACTAGTAAAACCTGAATCTGTAAAGGCGCCTCCAAAAGCGATGATGCGCTGGTAGGTAATGGTTTGATTGATTTCAATTGTGGTCACATTGTGCTGAGCTGTTGTTGCTGTTGTTGTTGTTGGTAATTGTGATTTTAAATTGTTTTGGCCAATTTTAAACTGCAGTTGTAAATGAGAAAATCGGGCTCCTTTTTTGCTGGACACATAGGCAGAAACAACGCCTGGGCTCTTTTTTAAGTACTCGAGTGGCGGTTTTAATTGCAAATCATTCGCGCAAGTGTTACCACCAAGTTCAGCCTTGCAAACGCACACTGATGCGCCGTTGCCAAAGCCTCGAGGATGTTTACATGCTAAAAAGTATGTTGTTATT
>NW_016240106.1:942-1061 GCF_001687245.7 Rhagoletis zephyria | reverse complement strand
GGGATTTTTTGACACAATTGCTCAAATAAACATTTATTGCCAGATTTGTGTTGCATTAATTTTGTAATTGTAAAAATCAACAAACCAGAATAAAAGTTTTGCTCTAAAAACAAAAAAAA
>NW_016240106.1:0-906 GCF_001687245.7 Rhagoletis zephyria | reverse complement strand
TGCGCTTTTAGAAAGGGGATTTTTTGACACAATTGCTCAAATAAACATTTATTGCCAGATTTGTGTTGCATTAATTTTGTAATTGTAAAAATCAACAAACCAGAATAAAAGTTTTGCTCTAAAAACAAAAAAAATTGCTGGGTACTTCTGTTTAAAACTAAAATTAAAATGCCGCGTTAATTAATCTATAAACTTGCAATTACCAATACACACTTTGACAATGAAAAACATCATTAATGAAAAGAGGAAAAAACAACAAAATGTCCCTACCTAATTTAAACTTACTAACAAGTTAAAAGATAAAATGATGCAAAGGTGCAAAAGTATTATTAGTATTTTGCACTTACTGATAAATCTGCTTGCGAAAACTGCTTAAAACTTGCTTTTGTCAAAGAGGTTTGTGCTTTACTAATTAGTTGCTTCTTTATTAAACAAAAATTAAACAGTGAAACAACAAAGTACAACAGCGGAAAAACAGTTTGTACTCTCGTACTTGAGCACCTAAAGAAAGCTTTTTTTTCATTCAGTCAATTGAGACCGACAATTAAAAATGTCACGGTTGACGGTAATAGAAATGTTTTGTTCTTCAGCTCAAGCACTTTCACTTGGATATAAAAAGGGTCACGATTCTGTCTGAGAAGAGCATCCTCACCAGTCTTGAGTATCTAAAAGTCTCAAACAATCAAAACAATAACTTTCTTTTTGCAACTCAAACATGGCAAAAATTTTCATTGTTTTAGGTAACGAAAAAAACCTCCCATTTAAAACAGTTCAAACTCACACTTTTTCCAAAACATTTTTTAGCTTTGACCATCGCCACCGTCGCCGCCGACTGCAGTTACGACGATCTGAAGAGCTGCTACAACCTGGAGAACTTCTTCTCCGACGGGAAGATCAACTGGCCGA
>NW_016240104.1:0-1061 GCF_001687245.7 Rhagoletis zephyria | reverse complement strand
ATGTGTTTGCTTGAAGAAACAAGGATTTTTCTGTTTGTTTTGATTTCGCAGAGAGCGTTGTACAGCTGATGAAGTTGTTGAGTTTTGTCTTTGTAAGATGGCAGCAGCTGAGCGCCTGAAAGATGAAAAATATCTTTCTTTTTAATCAAGTCACTTTCAATTTTTTCTCAACTACTTTGGCTGCATTTTATTAGTTATCAAGCAGAGGAAAAGGGTAAAAGAAGTTTATTTTAGTATTCAAGCATAAATTTTAACTGTGTTTTTCAACAGATATCTCAATGAACAAGGCTATATGAAGTCATGAGGAGCTCTCCAAAAAAGAGCACAAACTTGAAGAAGCTTCCAATCGTTATTAAGCCCAAGCCGCCGTACGTCACCCCGTACTTATTGCGCACCCAAAGCCGCTGCAGGTGCACCCAAATGAAAATTTGAGTTTGAGAAGAAAGGTCGGCACTANGGAGAAGTAGGCGCAGTAGAGGTGAATGAGGAAGGTGCCGACGACTGCCTCGCAGACGATGCCCACCATGACGATCTGCGAAAGACTGAACGCCCTGCTTCGGTCCACACTTTGGTGCTTATCAAAGAGAACCTCCACGGAGAAGATGGCAGCAATGGGAACGTGCAGCCCCATGTATATCAGGAAATTGGCGCCGTAGAAGAGCGTCCCGGAGAAGACGAAGTGAAAGAGGGCGGCATTCTGGCGCAGCAGACTGCACAGCTGAGCCTCCTTCTTTGCCAGGATTTTCGGTGATGAAGAAAGCTTGGCCATGGCGGCCAGGGCCTTCCCCAGGCAGGCGTAGTGCTCCGCAAAAAGGAGGTAAATGGCGGTGAGAGTGGTCGTGCCGATTACTGCAAAGAGAATCAACCCGTTGGCGAAACTGAACCAGTAGACGTAGTTGAGGGCGACGTGGAAGAGGAAGACGGCCAGCAGAAGGAAGAAAAGAATCCACGACCGAACATCGGCCAATCCGTTCTCAAAAGTGACAAACTCCTGCTTGCGAAAGAAGACGATCATCACCATTGGCGTGAAGACCAGTAGGCAGAGATCCAGGACAAGGACG
>NW_016240103.1:0-1061 GCF_001687245.7 Rhagoletis zephyria | reverse complement strand
CCATGCTATTCAACATCTACACTATGCAGTTACACTCGATTAAGGACCAGAACTCTGATGTATGTCAGTTTGCAGACGACTTCATCATTGCTGCGTATGCCGATAGTGTCGAAAACGCCACTCACAGGTTGCAACAGGTATTGTCCAATCTAAATCTAGCGTTCAACCCGACTAAGACAAATCCATGTCAGTAAAGGCAGTTCAAGGCAAATAAACATAAATTACAATCAGGTCAGGATTGAAAAACAAAACTCCATTCAATTTCTTGGTAGAATCATAAATTCGTCACTTACGGTTACAGAGCATTACGATAATGTCATAAAACAATCGGCGAATAGCTCCAAACAGTTCAAACTCATTACAACTGTTAAAGCGGACCTGCAACCTAAGGTAGCAACACAATTCTATAAGGCAGTTGTTCGGTCCAAAAATGAATACTGCAAAATTTCCACAACCAATAGCAGCAATACTACTAACAAAAAGATTAGAACATTGCAAAATAGCTTTTGCACAGATTGTGGTATACACAACCTTTCAAAGAAAAAAAGAATATACAATTTAAAACGTCTTCTAGCTTTGGAGAAATCCAAGCTATAAAAAATCCATTGAAATCGCTGTAAGCGTAAATTATGATAAAACTGTGATATCTACAGACAGCTTAGTAACCTGCCAACTACTAAGGAAATATCAGACTGACGACTATAATGTAGGAGAAATACATAAGTTAATAAAGAACAACGATATAAGGGTACATGTAGCATAGACCCCCGCGCACATGGGAATTGAAGGAAACGAGAAGGCTGATTTGGCTGATAGCCAAATGGGCTACTGGATCATCAGAAATACTTCAGGTCAAATTATCTATTAAAGAAATAAACAGACTAATTTACAACCACATCAGACAAATTTGTTAAAATTAATGTCTTCAAGTTTCTACAGAAAAACCAAATCTACTTGCACACATTTTTGACAAACCAGCCAAACAAGCATGGTACAACAAAAGCGCCCTCTCCCCCAAACAAACTAAAACCATAAGCAGAATTTTTACTGGCTACACGTAT
>NW_016240102.1:0-1061 GCF_001687245.7 Rhagoletis zephyria | reverse complement strand
AGTTATAATACCCTTGTGCAGAAGTGCGCTCGGGTATAAAAAAAAATATCGGAAGTATGTATCGCATTCGCTAACGTAATAACAATTTCCTGCTACGTAAATATACATATATTCAATAATTAGTTAGCTTTTAGGGAATATACATCCCGCTTCCCTTGAATAGGCGCATAGTTTTTCTTCTTTTATCTTTACTTGTAGACAGCGAAGTAGTTTCGTAGGGTTCAGGTACTAGATACTGAATATGATTAACACTTGGTGTAAAGGAAATGGGCTCACCGCTAACCCAACCAAAACTAGTGTTGTACTCTTCAGTAGAAGGAGAATGCCAGATGGTCTCATTAATCTCGCACTTAGATGAGTCACAATTAAAACTTGTTTCGAAGTTAAGTATCCAGAAGTAATTTTGCATAAAAAACTATCGTGGAAATTTCACGTGGAGACACAAGACCCCCAAAGCATTGACAGCATTTTAACACTGTAAACCAGTTTTTGACAGATCGTGGGGTCTGTCACCAAAGGGAATCCTCCGCTGAGGCTGAATGCTGGTTTAATTCCAGCACTGAACCTAGACTCACACATTGTCGTGTCTTCACTAATGGCTTCAAAACTAACTCTGGGTCAGGATGTGGGGTTCTACCGAAGTTAATGGGGTAAAGCTTCACTTTTCTCTCGGTGAATATGCTTCGGTCTTCCAGGCCGAGGAATTTGCAATCCTCAAGGTCATGGATTACGTGTTGGAAAATAAGTGGATGGGAACGAGTTTGCGTATCTGCAGTGACAGCCAAGCTGCACTTAAAGCATTAGCGAGCGCTCTAACTACTTCCAAACTAGTTCGGCCATGCAAGTACTAAATTATGTTGGTAAACATAACGAGCTTGCTTTACTCTGGCTCCTAGGTAACTCAGGAGTACCTGGTAATCAGACATGTGACAATTTGGCCAGAGTTGGCTTAGACCAGGTATTCCTTGGTCCGGAGCCATTTATAGCAATTCCACCTTCGGCCGTCGAAGCCATCACCATAAGAATCTGGGTGAATACTTCGCTCAGCAATGAGGGGGGGA
>NW_016240101.1:0-1061 GCF_001687245.7 Rhagoletis zephyria | reverse complement strand
GTGCGCTTGTAACGCACAGGACCTTTGTCATACATATTCAATTAGTGAAAGGATATAAGCATTTTGTAAAATCGTGCATAAATATGGCTTTTTTTTTGCATAAAGTAAAGCTACTTAGGAAAGTAGCCTCTGCTAATCCAATTGATTGTATTTACGGGCAGTGGCATTTACGAGTCGATCTTCAGAAATTTCCGCTGAAACTCATCTCTTTGTTTTCTCACATTTTTGGCAAAACGTTAATTGCAGTCGCCCACGTTTTGATTTAGTGGCGACTAGATGCGTTTCACGTTTTCTTATCGAAGCATTGCGTTTAGAAGAAATAGCATGCTGTATTTCAAAAACTTTCAAACTCTTAGCACTCTCACGCCTTTTCATATTCATATTTGTATAACATATTCGTGACGCTTCTCTAAATATTGTTTAAATATTTATTTCGAGAAAATCACGCTCAGTTGGAGAAACATGCGTTATTATTTAAAGAATTTGCAAAGATGCGGAGCTGAAATATATTTAATACGGAAGATAAATTATTCATTGTCATTTTTTTGTTAGTCTAACTAAAATTCAAATTCAAAATTCCATTCGTTAATCGTCTATTAACGAGTCCACCAACATTTCAGTATATATCAATAAAGTACTAACATTCGATATTATTTCCTTTTTTTCAAAAATTTAAGATTTTTATTATAAATTATTTTTCTAGAGACTATCACAAAATTCACTCACTTAAACGCAATTTGATAACTTATTTAATAATCGCACGCAAAACAACTGATAAAGTAACCGTAAATAAATTTTGTCAAAAAATTTAAAAATAATTGTTTTTTTTTTTTTATTAAAGCAAAAAATGCATTTTGCAGGGTTAAAATTTCGTATAGTGTCGAAATTTATACTAGAAAGGAATATCTTTAATATATATATTAGATTGCATCACTCCCCATACAAAAATTAATCGGTACTGTTTTTCCATTCGAATTATAAAATCTATAAAAATATTCAGATTTAAAGTTCGCTTGAAAATACCTCCACAAATGGAGTTTTTTATGAATAAAAATAGTTTC
>NW_016240100.1:0-1061 GCF_001687245.7 Rhagoletis zephyria | reverse complement strand
CGTTCGGAGTTTTGTTTTGCTTTAAACAGGCAAAATGTTGTATTCAAAGCAATACTTGAAGAAAATGGCTATGAGAAGTTTTTTCCTCTCCTGTACAATTTTTAAATTGGGATTTAGCAACTTTACTTTGCATACTTGCTCTGAGGGCGTACGAGTCAAACGGATCTCAGAGTCGGATTCAGTGGGTCGACATAAATGGTGGTAGGCGGGTCTGGTTAAAAACAAACACCCCTTTTTTGTGCCGGTGTTGTTATTATTGCACTTAAAAATTTTTCGTAAAAGCAGCAAAACATTCAAAGCGGAGTCCTTTAATCTTGACCTGAAGTTTTTACGTACGAAAGCTTTTAGGCTGGACTGTCAAAAGGTAGTCATAAGCTATTTGAAGGTAATGAGCCCTATCTCCTCCATTAAAAAATATTTGAACTTCTTCTACCAGCACATCGGACATATTATAAGTTTTTTGACTTGAGGAAGTTTTGAGCAGATTGATGTTAAAAATTATCTAACTTTTCCTTAAAACTCTCTGTTTCGTTTACATTAGCTACGCTATGAGTAAACTTATTTAAATCTTCTTCAAAAAAGGCTCAGACTGCAACTTAAAAGTGCAGTTTCAAGCTTTTTGTTAATTGCAGTCAAAACGGTATTTTACAAAAGCCATACTTCAAAATTCATAAACAAATTCTTACTATCAATTCGATATTTCACATTTTTCGGGATCCCGGGATTACTGCAAGCAAATACCAGGATTTTTGGGGCCTCAAAAACGCCAGGATACATATATATAGTCGTTTAAAGTACAAAACCGCGTATCGTCGATCTGCAAAACCGCGTAACTGATATTTTTTGCCAAAAATTGGATTTGCTTACACAAGCTCTTGGCTCAATGCTTATCCACTCGTCCTGAAATATACTAGCCAGAAATGCGATTACTCTAGAAATTAATTTAAGGAACCTCACATATGCGGTTTTGTATTTTGTTGATACGCGGTTTTGTACTTTAAACGATGATATATACACATGACGTTGTATTTATTTACGCAAAGGTGTGAAGTAATGTACGA
>NW_016240099.1:702-1061 GCF_001687245.7 Rhagoletis zephyria | reverse complement strand
CACATATGTGATCATAAGTGGGCGGCATTTCCCAAAATTTTACCATAAAGGTATTTCTTGGTAAAGAATGGTTGCAAGCGTCAATTTTGAGTAAAAAAACTTGAATATTTACTGATTTATCGAAGATTTTGTATTTCTCTAAATTACCGTTATATGGGATGTGGGCGTGGTTATTGTCAGATTTTTTAAATTTTCGGCCATTTAGTATGCTGTATCATGGCCAACAACTGTGCCAAGTTTGGAAGAAATTGGTGCAGCGGTTACCAAGATATACACATGTAACCATAAGTGGGCGTGGCTACGCCCATTTTCCAAAAATTGATAATATTCTTATTTTTCGTCTGAAAATTATTGTAAAT
>NW_016240099.1:323-481 GCF_001687245.7 Rhagoletis zephyria | reverse complement strand
GGCGTGGTTACAGTCCGATTTCGCCCATTTTCAATACCAATCTACCTTGGATTACCAGAAACCTACGTGCCAAATTTCGTTGAGATATCTCTATTTTTGCTCGAGTTATCGTGTACACGGACGGACGGACAGACAGACATGGCTTAATCGATTTCTCT
>NW_016240099.1:0-299 GCF_001687245.7 Rhagoletis zephyria | reverse complement strand
TATGTATACATTTGTCTATATCTATCTCGATTCGTTTTGGCTGTTACAAACAACCGTTATGTGAACAAAATTAATATACCCTTGTGCACAAGTGCGCTCGGGTATAAAAATAAAATTTTTATAAATGTATGAGAAACGCTGCGGCCGTTGGTGGTGGCAGAGGATAAAAAGACCAGTTGGAGAAGGACTTAACATAATTTGGCATTTCCAATTGGCGCCAATTAGCATAGAAGGGAATCGAATAGCGTGTTTTGATGAATTCGGCCAACATATAAAATACTACACCGCTTTGTGTGTAA
>NW_016240098.1:793-1061 GCF_001687245.7 Rhagoletis zephyria | reverse complement strand
TTCGCATATAAGTAGATTATCCTCATTTTCGAGCTTAACACCCTAATTTGTAATTTAACCGATAACTTTTCGGTGTCCATCCTAGTTTTATCGATTGTTTTTGCGAAAGAAAGGAGAAATGCCAAATATAAAAGTAGACAAAAATGTACGCTAGCAAGTAAAAGAGGTTTGTAAAGGTATTTTTAATAAAATGTTAAGTTAAAATATATTTATATTGCTTATTATAGCAGAAAAACGTGATCACGGTGGCACAGAGAAGAAACATAAA
>NW_016240098.1:0-748 GCF_001687245.7 Rhagoletis zephyria | reverse complement strand
AATAGGTTTGTATAGTAACTTCTCCAGTAAAACATTGCAGCGAGAGCGTAAAAGCAAAATAGAGCGTAAAATTGAGAAGAACAGAAAACTAGCAGAATAAGTTAATGAACACAAAACTAGCAAAAACTTGCAAGTGAACAGCTGTTGTACTGTTTTGATATTCTGCTGTAAACATTTTACTATTTATAAATCATTTTTAAACGCTTCGCTTTACACACACGCACTTATACAGTCCAGTACATCATTAATATTTTGATTTCTACTCATTTTACTTTTGTTTGTGCTGAACCAATTCAACAAATGGCGGCTTTTGACGTTTATTCTTCTTCTTCTTTTGCTAGCTAATTTCTGCTAGTAGAAATTTCACTAGCAAGAATTTGCAGCTCTCCCGTGTTGCTACGCTCTCGATTCAGTGCTCTCTTGCAAATTTTTTGGGTTATCATACGCTTTTCCAGTAAAAATTTGCAGCTTCCAGTACAAATTAGTACTGACTATTGGTTACTATACAAACCTAATATTGATATGTGAACATAGTTTTACAAAGATTTTCCTAAACCCATCTTAGGATAGTTGGCAACTCCAACGCAGCGAACAGCTGATTGCTGTCAAAAAACCTTGCTGGAAAAACAAGTTTGCCGAAAATTACGCGCGCAACAACGGGAAAAGTTGGAACATCGCGAAAACAGCAGCTATAGTATTAACACTATTTATTATATTTAGAAATTTGAAACGATCAGGAAAATGTCCA
>NW_016240097.1:0-1061 GCF_001687245.7 Rhagoletis zephyria | reverse complement strand
TAAAAATAGAAAAACTGTCGAATTTCGACAGTAACTGGCACTCTAGTATGTATAATTAGTTTACTCTGTAACATATCATACATACTTAAATATCTAAATTTTTTATCTCATTTGTCTGTAAGAAAACATTTTTCCGTAGACTTAATAAATAAATAAAAAATAAATAAATACGTGCTAGCTTATTTCATGTAAAGAACCCATAAAAAAATTTGAAGCGAATCGGAGCCATGACATATTTTTTCCGTTAACTTCCATAATATCAGCTTCGAGGTCATTTGAGGGTCAAATAGGATACAAAATTTGTTCAATAAGAACAAAAATAAATTTTTTGTTTTTGTTGTCGCTTCATCCGTATAAGGGGGCCCCTTGATTCCTCTCGGTCATCTAGAGGTCATGCCAAGGTCAAATTCAGAAGAATTGTATTGACTTTTCAGGGTTATTCAATGAATTTTTCTCTACTTAACCTCCAAATGACCATGAACTTGACGTGGTGGAGGCTAACGGACCTCATAAATAGTTTTGGTATAATATGCATAAAGTTTTTTTTTTGTAAACCTGTGTTATTGATGATCTCAGAATTAACTTTGACAACGATAAATTGTCACTGTCATGCTTGCTTGAATTTAGTAAGGCATTTAACTCTGTTGACCGTTCACTGGTACCTAACGGGCCGGTATCAGCGAGTGAAAGTTGGGCCCAGAGTCTCGCATGATAAGCGTTTGATGCGGGACGTACAACAAGGGTACATTTTGGGTCCTTTATTATTTAGTGTATGGACAAATGATATTTTTCGGGCATGTACGTATGCCAGAATGCATGGGTATGCTAATGACATTCAACTTTATTTCTCCGGCTGCTTCGAAAATACGGAAGTTATTGTAATAAATTTAAACAAAGACTTAGGCTCTGTTTTATGTTGGATTACTAAGAAGGGAATTTGTCCCAATCCCTCCAAGTCTTATGCATTACAAGTCTACAAGAAGAAATTTAATATCGACAGTATCCCTTCGCTATATTTTAATAACACTGGTCTACAAATTTCAACTTTTTTTCTGCGAATA
>NW_016240096.1:0-1061 GCF_001687245.7 Rhagoletis zephyria | reverse complement strand
GCCATCAATTTTACTATCGATATTTTCGGAACCTATCGATAAAATAATCGATATTTTTATCGATTTTGTTACCGATGCTTTAATCGATTAGTCATCGATTTTCTAATCGATATTTTTAAATATTTTGTTAGCGATATTTTTTTATCGATTTTGTTATCGATATTTATCGATTTCGTTATCAATATTTATCGATTTTGTTATCGATATTTATTGACTTTGTTTTCGATTTTGTTATCGATATTTATCGATTTTGTTATCGATATTTGTTATCGATTTTGTGACTTATCGATATGTTTGTCGGTTTTGTTATCTATATTTTTATCGATTTTCCAATCGATTTCGTTATCGATGATTTATAGATATTTTTATCGATTTTCTAATAGATTTTGCTACTAATATTATCAACGTTTTTGCTATCGAAAACGAAAACAAGATAACATAAAAGTAATTAGACCGAGCAGGGCTAGAGGTAGGGATATTGATAGAAAAAAGACAAAAATATATCCTTAAGCATAAGCAGATGTTTATATGCCATGCTTGTTTGTGGTAGTGTCCACCTCTGGTTATGAGGCAACATAGATATGTTACTTGTTACTTGTTTTTGGTAAACACGAAATCACCATACGTGCGTTTATTATTATCAAGCCATAGCAATAACTATAACACTAGCTGAAAATATTATACANTTTATTAAAAAAATCACTCTTTAACAATTATTTTTTTACTTTTATTTAATTACTCCTTAAATAATCTTTATTTCTGACTTTTACGTTATAAATCCAAAATAAGAATAATTTTTGATTTTATCTAAATATGCAAATAACAATTATTTTTGATTTTTAAATTATATGTCTTAGGTAACAGTTATCGAAGATTTTTATTTATAAAAGCTATAAATAAAAATCAGTCACTGACCTTTATTTTTTAAACCATACTTATAAAAGTCGTAGAAAACTTTTGTTTCCCATCACCTTCTTAACTGCAAAAAGTGTTAATGACTTTTATACGAATAATTTAATAAATAAAAGTCAGAGACCGATTTATTTTGATGACTTTTAAAA
>NW_016240095.1:0-1061 GCF_001687245.7 Rhagoletis zephyria | reverse complement strand
AGAAGGTTACACGTTCACGCGCCGTATACCTGGAACCATTTTAAGGTAATCTTAGGGGGATTGATATCTTTCGTATGCCGAGCGCGCAGACGAGATTTTATAACTTCATAGTTTTAAAGGGCCTAAATACCTTAACTCGCTTAAAAAATAACGAGCTATAACGAAATGGGCACAGAAATAAAATCTAACATCATTAAATTACTTTTCATATNTAAAATCTAACATCATTAAATTACTTTTCATATTTGTATAAAAGCGCGGGGTGAAACCCGCGGGTATAAGCAAGTATTATCATACGAAGAAGCTTTAAGCGCTTATATTGATATATTTGTACCTGAGGAACCTAACGAATGAAAGCAAATGTTTTCTGCTGCCGTCATATTACAAAATAAAGAGATGGAAACAAGTATGCTGCCCACCTGATTCAACGATGGAAATAACCAACTCTTCTGCAAAAATAACATCTTTGCAACATTTAATGGACCACACACCTACGAGAATTTTATTGATTAACTCCGTGAATACATCAGGACTAAAAAACTTGGTTTTATATAGCAAGTGGGGATGTTACAGCTCATCTGAACAAAGCGAGTACAAAAAACAACCTTCAGAGGAGTCTGAGTTGATTTCAGACTCAAATCTGTTCCTTGCTTCTTATGTTCCTTTGAAATTAATTGATGAAGCATCTCAAATAAATGAAGCATTTTGATAAATGTATTTTTAATATGTAAAACATATACTATTTTTAGTCAATAATTTTTAGAAAACGATAAGCTTGTTTCAAAGCTCTATTTGTTATACACTTGAAAATTTTTATACTCGAGCGCACTTGTGCACAAGGGTATTATAACTTTGTTCACATAACGGCTGTTTGTAACAAACAAAACGAATCGAGATAGATATAGACAAATGTATACATAAATGATCAGAATGAAAAGAGAAATCGATTAAGCGGTGACTGTCTGTCCGTCCGTCCGTC
Organism: Rhagoletis zephyria; assembly: GCF_001687245.7. Taxonomy (NCBI): domain Eukaryota; kingdom Metazoa; phylum Arthropoda; class Insecta; order Diptera; family Tephritidae; genus Rhagoletis; species Rhagoletis zephyria. The sequence continues at coordinate 82 of NW_016240095.1, read as the reverse complement.
CNGTTTCAAAGCTCTATTTGTTATACACTTGAAAATTTTTATACTCGAGCGCACTTGTGCACAAGGGTATTATAACTTTGTT
>NW_016240094.1:0-1061 GCF_001687245.7 Rhagoletis zephyria | reverse complement strand
GAGAGAGAGAGAGAGAGAGATGAGGAAGAACTGGCTGACTTGTTCTTGCGTTCTCGCCATTGTTCGCAATTTTCACCACCACCACCATCACCTCATTTCTATCCCCAGCTCACTGATCAAAAAGTGTCGAAAAGTGAAGCTCCTCGATCTGAAGATGCACCGTTTCTGATAAGGGAAATGGGGAGATGGCGATGTTTGAGAGGAGTGAGTGGCATCTCACACTAACACGCTAACACGCTCTGAATAAAGCATTGAATGAATGAAAGAATGAATGTGCCCGACGATGCATGCCACTTGCTTAGCTGTAAAAGTGTCTGTCCCTCTGTGTTTGCATGTTTTGCACACAGTAAAAACACAGCAGTAAAAATCAGAAAATCAGAGGAGTGACTGAACATTGCGATTGACAAAAGCAAAAGCTTTTTTTATTAAAACTTGTTTGAACAAACCTGGAAAGAGGAAGAAGAAGAAGAAAAAGTAAACTGCAAGATATAAACGAAAAAAGCCAAAAGCCTAAAAAGAAGAAAAAGAGGTGACTGAGGAAAGCTGTTTATTAAAGCTTGTTTTTGCTCTGTTTGTCTAGTGCAGGCGTTCAATCCAAAACTGCAAAGTGTAAAGGTGGAAACTGAAAGTGAAAACTCAAAATTGCCGGTACTGTTTTTGTCCAAAAGAATTAAAATAATAACATTGAAACAACCAAAACAGTAAGTTTTATTTTTTGCATTAAAAAATAATGAAAAAAAGTTTAAATTAGAAACACTTGTTCCACTTGTACTTAAACTGAAACTTAGCTGCATTTAATAAAAAATTTTGTAAAAAACTAAAAATGTGAAATTCAAAGTAAAAAGGGTTTAAAGTAGCATACGCTAAAAAATGATGCGGTAGATAGATTGGCATTTTCTAACAACGAATCAACACTAAATCACTACATCACGGCTTGTAATTATCAGTTCAGTTTGTCCTGTGTTCAAAATCCCCTTTCTATTCTTCCTTCTTCTTCACTGCACTTTCTTTCTGGTTGTGGTTGTTCTTAAGTGGATTACCACCACAACTGGAACAACGAC
>NW_016240093.1:0-1061 GCF_001687245.7 Rhagoletis zephyria | reverse complement strand
TTTTGTACCAATAGCCGAATAGTACAAATGGACCAATCGAGTGCCACCGAATCGAGTACACCTACCTTTGCATGGAAAACAATACAATTATTATCTAGGAGCCTAGATTTAAGGTGGATGGATAGTTTCTTGAGAAATATTCCTCTATCAAGCTTTCCGAACTATCTGTACAAAATTTCCGCACATCCATAGAGGGAATATTAGTGAAGTGTTACCAGTACATCTAAGGATAACTAAACTTCAAATTTCGGCATCGCTTGTGTCCCAATTTAACTAAACGATATCCTTTAAGCTTACATCTCTACTGCGGAAAATAAGAATGATCTCGTCACCTCTAAATGTGTGGCTCCTACGTATCTAGCCTATCCAAGTTTAATGCTAACCAGGATCTTCGGTTCCATTGAATAATGGTAGACCTTCCCAATTAAAGTTCTAAGCACACTCTCAGATCCTTGGGTAGCATAAAATCTGAATGTCCAACGCATACCTCCCTTTTTCACTGTGTGCACAATTAAATACAAAAGATCTCTATTTTTGCCACTTCAGTTCGACGATGAACTCAGAAAAGCTAAATTGAAGCGCAAGAAAATTAATTTAGAAGCTTTGACGCGCTCACGTAGCGTTAAAGCGGAAAAAGGAATCGTGCGCGAATAACGTAGGATAGACGAAAACATAACAGAATTTTTAAATAGAAGAAGCTCGAAATAAACGCGAATTAAGTAAAATGAAATGTTTGTGGGTATAAAACAATCAACACAAAAGCATCCCTCTACAACAGACCTAAAAATAATTGTCTTCACCTCAGCGCGAAAACACAGAATAGGAGAGCAACTAAAACAAACAGCAGCTATAGCGGAATACATACATACATAAACAAATAAAGTTAAAATAGAAATTTCGGACGCAAGTAGTAGGCGTGAATGAGCACATTGCTCTGAGGGCGCTGGCAATCATTGCAATTTTGCCGGGAAATTGTTTTTACTTATCACTCCAGTTTTATATATGTATGTACTATGTACGTAAGCAGTAACATTTACATCATTTCGGTTTTATGCGAACAA
>NW_016240092.1:0-1061 GCF_001687245.7 Rhagoletis zephyria | reverse complement strand
AGCAAGGTATAGACATATTGGATGCGTATACATACATACTACATACATATGTATGTACATATGTACATGTATGCGTATGAGCACAAGGCTTTTGATAAACAAATCAGACATTTTATGTTACTTATACTCGTTTGAGGTACCTTTCCTTCTCTAGGTCAATAGTATGTATTTCTTACTTTTTTATACAAAGCAACTAATTTACAAATTGACCCACATGCCTTTAGAAAATTCCATAGAATGTTGAACACACACGTTATAGTTAAAAGAAATCATAGTTATGCTGAAATAAAAATTTTCCAATTAAAATTGCATGCTGTGCACAATACTTGAAAAAGCTTGATATCCAGAGAAGGAAGTTAAGTAAGCAAATTACCAATATAAACTGAACTGGATTTTGTTGTCCTCTCTGGGGTAATTTCTAACTGTTGAGCTTAGCAAATTTGCGAACAGATTCCATGAATCTTTGCCTTGCCAACCCATAAAATCCTCATTTAAAATCGGACTAAAATTACACCCGCTTCCCGTATAACGCTAAATTTCAGATATATGAAAACTCCGATATTTTCTTACTTACAAAAATCTTTTAAAAATAAATAAGATAGTTTAGAGAAAATTTAAGCGACGATATTTGATTCCTCGCCGAGTATATAATATTCGCTTTCGCCCGACTTACTTATTTTAAGATTGTATTGTGAATGAAAAACAAGTAAGCGCATACCTTTCATAAACATCAGAAAATTGTACTTCAACCGATTAGGTACTGCATTTTAAATTAGTTGTTTGGGAGCTAAACTAAATTTTTACTTTCACTGCATACATAGATAGATGTGTTATATAAAAATCCCTAATTGAACAATCAGTGGTATGGAAGATATCACTTATACGGTGCATAATCGACTTACTGCTATCTATCTATCACTTATACAGGACCGATCTTAAAGACTTTCTTATTATTTATGATTATATAGAAAGTAAAGAAGGGGTTTTAGGGTAAAACCCATATCTGAAAAATCAGTTGTAAGGAGGCTATAGGTTTTTTTTTTTTTTTTTTTTTTTTTTTT
>NW_016240091.1:0-1061 GCF_001687245.7 Rhagoletis zephyria | reverse complement strand
GTTTTATTTGAAAACCATTTTGAAAGTGAAGTGACACTTGCCTTTACCGCATGATTTTTGATTCAGCGAAAGTGAAGTCAACTTTTTATGTCGGACCTATTTATTAGCAAGAATAATTGGATGCTCTCAGAATGCTCTCTGTCCTTTGAACCCACAACATAATATTTCACACGTGGGAACTATTTCAATTTATCCTCAATTTACGAGCACTCTTTTTCGAACTTCGATGATTTCATTCAATGATTATTCTGATCTAATAGTTCGAATTCCCAACAAATAAAAAAAAAAAAAGATTTTTTAATTGCCTTTCCCCTTTTATCGAGCGCAATCGCACATACTGACTGTTCCATAATGTCTACGTCAGCCATATATTGGACTGGATTCTATAAGCGCATTCTATAAAAAGGATTTTGGCGCCGAATCAACGGTGTTTGTTGCTCTCGATGTAGTAATCTTGATTTCAATTCTACATTTAAAATGTTTCTTGAATGATTATAGAATGTACAAATTTTTATTGGCCACGTAAGAAAATGCATTTCTCTTGCAAAATTTTTTTATTTGTTTTTTTCTTTATAAAAATTATAGGTTGATGTGCTTTTCATTTATAAAAATACAAAATACAATAATGTACATTGTTTTCATTAACCATTTTAACAAATAAATAAAAATCATTCTAATAGTTGAATGGATTTATTTTTTTATTTTCCATGTAGCTTGATTTGAGATCCGCAGAGCAGAGGCTAATCCATCATGGGAATCCAAGCCCAGCTTTATATCCTTGTGATTTTATTTAAATAACACTTTGAGTGTTATGTTAATTAGTGTAAAAGCTACTGANTTTTTTTTCAGGTGCGAAATCGTTCTTTGAAATCCAAAGAAAATTTATTCGGTTCGGGCCGCCGATGAAACCAAAGTTTTCAAAAAGCGATTTCATTTGTTTTGTTTTTTTTTTTTTTTGGGGAGAACAAATTTATTCACTAATTAACTCGTTTTATTACAATTTTGTATGAATACGTTATATGTAGACATTTGGGATTGTTAAAGATTTTTTAAATGCGATT
>NW_016240090.1:0-1061 GCF_001687245.7 Rhagoletis zephyria | reverse complement strand
GTGTGCACTAAAGAATGGAGTGCTGTTTCGACTGATCTCCCTTTGTTGTTGGCATGCTGGGCTGCCGAAAGTTTGCTGCCCACCTTGTGTGCCCATCTATTATAGCGTTTTCTTTTATCAAAAAAGGTTCTGCCCTTTTATATGGGAGCTNATTCTTTGTAATAAAGTGATCTTTCAATTGTGTGCACTAAAGAATGGAGTGCTGTTTCGACTGATCTCCCTTTGTTGTTGGCATGCTGGGCTGCCGAAAGTTTGCTGCCCACCTTGTGTGCCCATCTATTATAGCGTTTTCTTTTATCAAAAAAGGTTCTGCCCTTTTATATGGGAGCTCTGAAACCTGAGAAAATGTTGCGTTGTTTATATGAGAATGAAACAGAAAATATACTACTCCATCACAATTTATTTATAGAACTAAATAAAGCTGAATTGTTCACTTGGCGTGTAAGTCTTTAACAATTTTAAAGCAAAATACTTATTTCTGATAGGGAAAATAATTGCATTTTTACAAGATTAAATTAAAAATCAACCATGCAACTCTCACCCTCACGTTTATTTGAGGGCAGAAAAGGCAGCACTTTCGCCGGATCAGAGCGCAACCTGCTGAGAAAAGAACACGACGCCTGGTGAAAGGGCTGAGAAAAGAACATGAAAATGTGACAGCGCTAACACAAGGCAGAATAAGTGCAGCCTTTTTTCGAGAAAAGAAAACGCTATTAGTCTCTCTAGAGATTTCAACAGTAAAGACGACAGACTAATTGGTCTGAAGTCTTTTGGTCTCGTGTGTGTAGTTTTCCCTGCCTTGGGAATGAAAAATTCATTCGTAACACTGCTTCAAAGACTGGTACGAGTATGGGTGCAATCATTCCTGCTGTATGCTGTAGGTCAGCGGGAATAATGCCGTCTGGTCAAGGAGNAATTCATTCGTAACACTGCTTCAAAGACTGGTACGAGTATGGGTGCAATCATTCCTGCTGTATGCTGTAGGTCAGCGGGAATAATGCCGTCTGGTCAAGGAGATTTAAACGGTTGGAAGCTGCTAATAGCACGCTTTATGTTCTCCT
>NW_016240089.1:0-1061 GCF_001687245.7 Rhagoletis zephyria | reverse complement strand
CGTGCACTTATACGTGACGGTGCTGCTAACGATGCTACATACATACATACATATGTACATACATGCATATCTACATAATACACACTTTGATATGTAGAAATAGAAGTTCGAGGAAAAGTGCTGATGAAAGATGTGCTGGTGATAACAATTGCTGCTTTANTTGCTAGTTTGCTTAGCCAAAAACCAAACAATTGTGTTGTTATTGTGTACAATTGCATAAGTGTGTTGCTAATAGATTTGTGAAAATTGGCTTTTGTTGCTTATTTCGCTTACCATCGTCATCGTCCACAAGATCGCCTAGATCGGGCTCATCATCGTCATCATCATCGTCGTCGTCATCTTCATCATCTTCGTCGGCAGGCGCTACCGCAGGTGCTACATCGTTGACGGCTTGTTGTCTCGCAATGGCACGCTCTTGACGCTCGGCAAGCTGAACGGGAGAGGCTTGAATTTGTAGCAGCACAGCGCTAAGGATGCAAAGTAATAGTACGAATTTCATTGTGCTGGAAAAAAAAGAATAGTGATAAAAAAATATAAGATTAGTTAATTTTATTGAAAGTAAGAAAAATACGATACATTTAAATGCCTTTATATGCTGAATATTTGTAATTAATTTTTGTATGTATGTATGTCAATAGAGTAGATATTTTATTTTAACCCTAGAACCCTAATCTTAGTCGATTCGACTAACACAGCTTATGTTTTGTGGTGAAGTTTCTTGAAAATGCATTTTTGAAATTGAATTTTCGTTAATTTAACTACAACACAACCGCACAACTTTTGTTTCATTTTGCTAAGAAAGCATTAAAACAATAACGTATGGAATAGTTTTTTACGATTGATGCTTTAAAACTTAAAAGAATCAGTGCTAAAAATGTTAACGTATTAAAAATTTCATTAGTGTTCCAGGGTTAAACTAATAATATTGCGGTTGTGTTTGACGGAGCTTCTCCTCCAATTTGCGGAAGGAGTTTCAATGCTACATCCACTGATATTAAGCAGTATCTTGGCATATCAGACGACAAAAGGGCCAATAAAAAGCATCGAGGATATTCGGAAGA
>NW_016240086.1:0-1061 GCF_001687245.7 Rhagoletis zephyria | reverse complement strand
TCTCGTTGTGGCGATTAATCACATCCACTAATTGGACTGATTGCTGGCGTATTTATCATTTATTACTGCCCTATTACAATCATGTTTGCTTTACATTAGTTTACTCTTTTTCTCTTTTCATCTCTTTTGGATCACTTGATCAAAGCGAGAGCAGTGAGGGCAGGCAGGAAACACAAAAAAGCAGCCCGTCATTTGTTCCCTGTTCACTTCGTTCAATTTGCCTGGTCCTCCTGAATTGCCTCACAAAAACACGAAAGTGCCTACACAATGGAGAGAGGAGTGTGAATAATTCGAATAATTAATTTGGAGTGAGGCCGTTGTAGCTTGCGTGTCTGCTCGGTGCCCACCGATGCTCACCGGTGCTCGAGGTCTTTCCCTGCCTGCCAAAATATTCAAAGTATTCCAGTGCAGTGTTGTGGGCGCTTAATTGCTGCCTGCTCCGTGATTGGGCTCATTGCTCTCGTTTTATTACCAAGAAGTAGAAAAGGAGGAGGCAAATTGCCATCAAATAAGTATCATTAANACTTGCTCTATTAAGGGTGATCACTTTAAAATTAATTTAACTTGCAATTTATTTAATAATAATGAATTGAGCCAGCAATGGGTAAATTGAATTAGTTTTGGCAAAGTTTGTCTGTGTGCGATTTAATTAAAATTGGTGGCGTCTTCGTTTTCGTCTTTGCCACTTCAAAGTTGCTGCGCATTTTGCTCTGCTTTAATTCAATTTGTACGATGCAATATTAATGATTGCAACAGCAGCAGCAGTAGAAGCTGAAGAGGGTCGCTTTAGGAACGCCACAAAAAGAGAGAAGACAATTTAATTTGGCCAGTAAAGGACCAGTCGAGAAAGGCAGGCTGGTAACCAGGCTGCAAATAGCTTATGAATAATAGATTGAAGATTGTAGCTGGCTGGCTCTATAATTTCCTTGGTTTTATTTGCTCCAAGTTCTTTTCTGTTCACAGTTCACTCGATGAGCATTGGCAGTGTGCCGGCTCCCGCCGTCGCCGTTTGACGACGATTCTCTCAAGTCAAGTGGAATCGAGTCAAAGAAAGACTTTAG
>NW_016240085.1:0-1061 GCF_001687245.7 Rhagoletis zephyria | reverse complement strand
TCTTTGTCTTGTTCTTGATTGCTCTTTGTCTTCTGATCAGGAATTTTTTCGTACAGCAGCAGCAGCTTTTGTTTTGTTCCAGCAAACCGCTCTTCCCTCTAGCGGCCAAAAATGAAAATAAAAATAACTCAAAAAACAAAATTTTAATTTTTTGATCAGTGCAACTTCAATCAATTTTTATTAATTTGGCCGGATTTTCAAAAAACAAAATAACATTGAAAAACAACAAATAAATAAAATGATTATTTTTGTAACCTTAGATTATTTAGTTATTATTACACACTACAGTTAAGGCAAGACTCCGTCGAATTTTTTAGTTTTACAGGTCTCTAATAGTTTCCATGTAAAACACTCATTTTACATTAAATTTATACAAATTTCGGCTATTGCTCCTAAAATTATGATTTTGGTCTTAAAACAATCTTAAAAAGTTAATCTTGAGCTGTATTGAGGATTTTAGCAAAATATTGTTTTGTTTTTGTTTTGTATTGAGTTGAAGTTGGAAGAAACACTTTTTTCAACTTTGAAAAATCATAAAAAATTTTCAGATCAATATTTTGTTAAAATCCTCAATACAGCTCAAGATGAACTCTTTAAGATTATTTTAAGGCCAAAATCATAATTTTAGGAGCAATAGCCGAAATTTGTATAAATTTAATGTAAAATGAGTNACACTTTTTTCAACTTTGAAAAATCATAAAAAATTTTCAGATCAATATTTTGCTAAAATCCTCAATACAGCTCAAGATTAACTCTTTAAGATTATTTTAAGGCCAAAATCATAATTTTAGGAGCAATAGCCGAAATTTGTATAAATTTAATGTAAAATGAGTGTTTTACATGGAAACTATTAGACACGTGTAAAATTAAAAAATTCGACGTAGTCTTGCCTTAAGCAATAGGCCGGAGAACGTTCTTCGCAAACTGTCCCGGGTAGTTTCCCGGCGGGCTGAAGTTGCACACCTGCACCTGCCCCTTAGCCACTTGATGGTAGAAGGCACAGGCGCAGCCCAGCTGGGCAGTGGACTTCCAGACGATCTGCGTGAAGTGGCCTGCCAGCA
>NW_016240084.1:0-1061 GCF_001687245.7 Rhagoletis zephyria | reverse complement strand
CGCAAACGAGTACTGGCGTTTCCCTCAATGACATTCAGCTGGTGGGCCCGACCATTAAGGACTCACTTGTAAACATACTGTTACGATTTCGCAGATACCGAGTGGCGATTACCGCTGATATTGAGAAGATGTTTCGGCAGGTGCTGGTTACCTNCGCGCCGGTACTAGGCGACTCTTATTCACTTGCGTTGCGGCAGTTCACTCGACTGGAACGCCGCCTGCTTGCTGACCCTACACTACAGGAAAACTATGTGAAGTTTATGCGTGAGTATGCTGCGCTGGGGCATATGGAGCCTGTGCAAGCACCATATTCTCATGACGGGTGCTACTACATCCCTCATCATGCGGTTGTTGGAAAGTTTCGAGTCCTGTTCAACGCGTCAGCGCAAACGAGTACTGGCGTTTCCCTCAATGACATTCAGCTGGTGGGCCCGACCATTAAGGACTCACTTGTAAACATACTGTTACGATTTCGCAGATACCGAGTGGCGATTACCGCTGATATTGAGAAGATGTTTCGGCAGGTGCTGGTTACCTCCGAACATCAGGATCTCCAGAGGATCATATGGCGAGAGTCACCGGCAGACAATATCGGTGTTTATCGTTTGAAGACAGTCACTTATGGGATGGCGAGCAGCCCTTACAACGCCGTACGTGCCCTTCAACAGTGTGCGGTCGATAACTGCAGTGTAATTCGAGACGAGGATCAGGCGGCTCTTGCTCGAGATGCAATCTTGACTTCGTTCTATGTTGATGACTTTTTGACAAGCTGTGCGAATGCCAGTGAAGGAATAGAACTGGCGAGGAGTGTAGATGCTATTCTATCTTCGGGAAAGTTTAGGCTGAGCAAATGGAACTCAAACGATAATCAGGTAACGATGTGTTTGTCGAGTAACGCCTCTATTTCCAGTTATACATCCAACTCCGGCGAGACTTAGTTNGTCGAGTAACGCCTCTATTTCCAGTTATACATCCAACTCCGGCGAGACTTCGGTCCTGGGCCTTAAATGGCATTCGGTGACTGATGAGTTGTTCTATCGCGTTGAGATTGAGCCGGCAAT
>NW_016240083.1:0-1061 GCF_001687245.7 Rhagoletis zephyria | reverse complement strand
AAATAAATTAAGCGTTTGCCTGCGAGCTAATTCAGCGAGAATATTTGGAAATAAAAACCAACCAACGATAACCCAGCCGATCACAAAGACTCTAAGCGCTTAAGCACGAGAAAATGTCAACGACCTCTTTGCATTCCGCCCAGCAAAGTAATCTTATTTTCATTTCGATATTGGAGTGGGCGAGTCAGCGTATATTTATGAGCTTATCACATACATAGGTGAAACGACAACGCTTCTGGCACTGTACGCTTATCTTCTTAATAAAAGAAAGTTGGCTTTAGAACCATCAATGTGGCGAGCCATCAAAGCGACTACATAAATGCCGCATTGCTTCTGGATTTAAATATTTTTATTTTATTGTTAATGGGTCACAGCTTCATTAGCTATGGTTGGCTATCATTGGGTGCCATGTGATTATTTGTTAGAATATTAATCGTCCCTAAGAAGAGTGAAACACAAATAAAGAAAAGTTAATCGATTAAGCTTTGTTTGAGTTTGTGTCTATGTGGACGTAGCTGGCGCCTTAAGCTCGTAGCACACACATACGGTTACAAAGGCACAACCAGATACATATTTTGTAATTCAATACTATATCGCTTCGAGCTCCTTTAATAAAGATGGCATAACAACATTAAAAGCCTAGCAAGTATAGAAGAGAGCGTTTTTTTTAGATTTTTTAACTTCACTGAAATTAAACAGAATTTTAAATATTCAATAAATATAAAAATTAGCCAAGCAGATACGCCATCGGAATTATTAATTCTTATAAAACAGTAAAGTATTTATGTATGTATGTATGTATGTATGTACGTATGTGTATTGTTATTGTGGCTACTTATGTGGCCATATGACTTTTTGTGATCGCACGCTTTGACGTTTTCAGAAACGTATAAATCATAACCGCAATTTGCGTAATGTGAACAGTCGTTCCATTTTTGCTATGCGGTTTAATTATAAGGAACTTCAATTTAAAAACTTTATATTTTTATTTAACTTTCATTAAATCTTAAAGCTACTCCTATTAATGTTTAAAAATAAAATGATCATTAATGGACTCAATG
>NW_016240082.1:0-1061 GCF_001687245.7 Rhagoletis zephyria | reverse complement strand
ATCAGCATTTACCCAGAAATTTACATATATTTCGTTGCAATTTGCAACAGTACAGCCAAATTATGTTAAAACCAGACAATTTCACTACTCCTCTCAACTTTGCGGCCCAACTATGCCATTTGTTAGAATTTACTTTGTGGCCTACCGTCATTTCCATGCAACAAGCTGCAACCGAACAACTAGTTTGCATCTGCTTCTTCGTATGCACACTCTACCTCGGCGCTTAGCTTATGGCAACACGCAGCGTAAAGTTCAGAGAGCATCAAGTGTACCTATAGTAAAAGTTACTATTCTTACCTAATTCTTCTGCTATGCTCCTTTACTCAGTCAGATCTACTTACGATACCACTATAGAGAATTCACAAAAGTTGTAGGCGTGTTAGCAGCGAATTGGCGCGAGCGGAAAGCGGGGCAGGGTGAAGTGTTGACGCTGTGACTTCCTGAAGCGTTGCAAAAGTTTGAACAACTGTTGTCACTTGTGTCTTTGGCAAATTGAATTTCTTGCTTGCTGTCACTTTTCACCTTACTACTCTGCTGCAGGAGCTCTTCTTTGCCCTTTACTTTTTACAATAGTCTTAGCATATGGTTACAAGCGAGTGTTCTTGTTGCCGCTGTTTTCTTGTTTTTTTTTCTTTTCTTGTTATTATAACTACCTGCTTCAACTGCAGACTTTTTGTTACTACAGTTACAATGAATGCTCTTTTGCTGCTTCCAAGCGATTTTCGGTTGTTCACTAAAAACTTTGCTTCTTTCAAACTAATTTCTCAATTTACTAGCAATGAAGTAGCAGGTGTATAATTTGGCCTTTAATTTTAGCTTTCTTTGTGCAGCCATATGAGTACTAAATAATTTATTGTTATTTTTTGTTTAGAAACGTGAAACTCAGTACTTGTACAAACCAAGTCATTGCAATGTAAGCTACATACATATATAGTAGTTGCTCAGGTGTTGAGTTTTGTTTGCAGTTGTAAGATTGTTGTTAACACGAATTGTTTTCAACTTTACTGGTTTGTGGAAAATTGGCAGCATGTACTCACGAAAAGTCAATCTTTTTTTTTTTT
>NW_016240081.1:0-1061 GCF_001687245.7 Rhagoletis zephyria | reverse complement strand
AAAGACCAACTGGTCCCCAACAGGTCCGAAGGTAAGTAGTTTCGGACTATTCCCAAACTGGATCCCAACTGGTTCCCGGACTGGTCCTCGACTGGTACCAGCTGGTCCCACGAACTAGTTACCAACTATACCTCAAGTGGTCCACAAGTCACTTCACTTACAAAGCATTCGATTTAGTTGACAATAGTCAAACTACATAACGTAGACCTAAAATTTCTACAGCGAAAGTAGAACTTTGGAATCGATTTTAAGCGGTCGTTATTCATATACCCACANTTGTAAAATGTTGAACGACAAATAAACAAAATTACTGTTTTTACTTAGAAGCTTTAATATCGTAAAAATCTATTTCCTGTGGGACGGTGACTTGACTTGATTTGACAAAGGAATAGAATAATTTCCTTATATAGGCTACGTTGGCTTGTGCAAAAAAATACAATCGAAAAGGTGATGGAGTGACAATACTTAATACTTAAAAACAGATGGCGCCGCCTTCAGTAACCTGCTGGTAACATTGCCAGTCCATCACCTCTTAACAGCGTCATCTATTTTCTGAGCGCTAGCAACAGACAATTTGAAATTTGTAATTTTTTTGTAATCAAGAGTCTGTTCGAATAGATCTCTAGTGACAATTATCTAGCAATAACTTGCAGCAGAGAAACGAACGATTTTGAAAAGAATTGAAAAACAAACCCGAACGCAAAATCAGCCCCAATTTGCAAGTTTTTATTACAGCTGATTGAAGTCCCCTGTTTTTTTAAATCCTCATTTAAATCCCATGTAGTACGAAATAAAAAAGCGTTGTAAAAATATGTATTCTCATTTGTGTTATTTCATTTTGTTTAAGGTGTATGTGACAATTTATATGGTATTCTTAACACAAATTGACGTTATACAAAAAATTACAAATTGCATGATTACCTAATAGGAATTACNCTTACAATACTTACCTATTTTGCTTTCAAACTTTATTTATAAAGAATATTGTGGAACGTTTNATTACAAGTTTAATCTAACACGATGTATGTATTTATATGTGATAATTAGCATAACGTATGCCT
>NW_016240080.1:0-1061 GCF_001687245.7 Rhagoletis zephyria | reverse complement strand
CGAAGACCTTCAATCACTCGCCCCACATACTGATGATATCTACGAGACAAGAAGTGCTTTTTTTTTGAGAATAAACGGATTACCGTGTCTCCAAAGGCGGTGTCAAACGACAGGTATATCCGTTAATATTTTAATTGATACAGGTGCGACAAATAATTATATTAGTTCTAAGTGTAAAATTGGAGAATCTATACCCATAAAACCGGTTAAAGTTAAAACGCTTCATGGATACTCTTTGACCGAAGCTAAGAAAATTATTACATTACTCAATCATAATTTAGTATTTTTTGAAACCGAAGCTTTAGAGGAGTTCGATATGCTTCTGGGTGAACACGGTCTTTGGGTCTTGAAAGCAGAAATTAACATTTTCGAGTATAAACTCTCATATAAATATAAAAAGCAAGTAGTTAGCGACCAAAAAGTGAATTTCACAATTAATAACGACATGTATAAAACTGAAATCGAAAATATCATGAGAATAAATGACGAAACTAACGAAATCCTTCCGTTTACGACTACAATACAAGCTACAATTAGGACAGAATCAGAAGATCCTATTTGGGTGAAACAGTATCTGTATCCGATAGCAGACAATGAATTTATAAACAAAGAAATAGATAAATTGTTAGATAACCAAATTATTCAACCTAGCAAAAGTCCTTAAAATTCTCCAATCTGGACCGTCGCAAAAAAAGGTACCGATAACGAAGGGAAACCTAAAAGACGAATGGTAGTAGATTTTCAGAAGCTTAACGCTCAGAATATCACTGATAGATATCCTATCCCAGATGTTGCTATGACAATTCAAAATCTAGGTAAAGCAAAGGTTTTCACAACGATAGACTTAGAGTCAGGTTTTCACCAAATCTTGATAAAAAAAAATCAGACAGAGAAAAAACTGCATTCAGTGTGAATGGCGCAAAGTATGAGTTCCTTAGGATGCCGTTCGGTTTAAAGAACGCGCCTTCTATATTTCAGCGATGCGTAGACGATATCCTACGTCCATATATGTAAGTTCGCATATGTTTATATTGACGATGTACTCATATATTCCTCCTCAC
>NW_016240079.1:0-1061 GCF_001687245.7 Rhagoletis zephyria | reverse complement strand
GTAAAGAACGAACTATAAAAAAATAACCGAAATTAAATAACAAAAAAAAATATTATTTTAAAACTTGTCAAAATTTGGTGCGGATATAATTTTTTCGACTACTGTACATAAGTTGGCATTGATTACTTGGCCGTGCTATCATAGTAGCACAATGCCACTCATATTTGACTTACAAACAAACTACGGGCTGGAATTTCAAGATTTCAACCCTGTTTTTATGAAAACTTTTATTTTTATCACTATTTTTCTTTTAATCAAAATATGTAGAAATAAAAGTGAAACTAAAAAAAATTTTGCCAGAAAAGTGTTATTCATTTTAATATGAGTGTACACATCATTATACACAGGAGCCAATAAATTATTTTATATTTGTGACATTTTTGAATAGCAATAATGAGATCATTCCCATTTTCAGTATTTAAATATAAAAAGAATTCTATACATTTAATTTTAAAACTACTTTTAATTTGAAGTTCACTTTCAAAAAGCCGGATTCTCTCTTTGCGCCAGGAAACAAACTTTATTCTTAAGATCCTNATTTAAATATAAAAAGAATTCTATACATTTAATTTTAAAACTACTTTTAATTTGAAGTTCACTTTCAAAAAGCCGGATTCTCTCTTTGCGCCAGGAAACAAACTTTATTCTTAAGATCCTCTCAGTTGCTTCGTTCTAGTATGGTATTGAAAAAAAAAACAAAATTGAATATTTTTTCATACTGTGAGTATGTTTTGTTATATTTCTTCGTTTGTGCATGCTTTTGTTATTCACTTCATAGATTCTTTTTCGAAATTAATAAAAACCAGAAACAAAAATTAAAAATTACATGTTGCCTTTGTCGGCATTCGAACCCGAACATGCTGGGAGCTAACAACTAACAGCGAGCATCTCTACACGTTCAGCTACAGCCAGACATGTAAATGTGCTTTCAAATGCTCAACTTCAATCACATTTCGTTAAAACACGAGCAGTGATCGGGTAACAATCCCTGCAAAAATCGTTGGACCATGTCTTCTATTTGTGGTATATTGGAGTACTTACAAAAGTGTTCCTCTGTCATG
>NW_016240078.1:0-1061 GCF_001687245.7 Rhagoletis zephyria | reverse complement strand
AGAGGCGGTGGCTACAGTGGTGGTCATTTACCTCTGTTCAAAAGCATCACCACCACCGCCACCACCTCCTGCTTCATCATCCTCGCCGCCGCCTCACCTTCAATCACTCCATCACTGATGGCACTGGCCGCCAGCTCATCTCCATCACCCTCACTACCGATCATTTCATCATTACCCTCGTCACCCTCATCACCCTCATCACCCTCATCACCCTCTTCCCAACAAGGTCCACTTTCCCTCGATCNATTACCCTCGTCACCCTCATCACCCTCATCACCCTCATCACCCTCTTCCCAACAAGGTCCACTTTCCCTCGATCCCTCCTCCTCCCTGAACCAGGAGGTCCTCTACGCCCAGCTGGCCGAGTCGCTGGACACCGTCCAACGTGAACAGCTAGTCTACGGCATCGCCTACGCCCTCATCATCGTCCTCTCCCTCCTCGGCAACGTCCTCGTCGTCAAGGTGACCCTCTCCAATCTGACCAAAACCAACACCCTCATCCTCTCCCTCGCCACCAGCGACCTCCTCATGTCCACCTTCAACATTCCCTTCAACTACTTCCGCCTGCTGAACCACAGCTGGACCTTCGGCTCGGCGATGTGCTTTCTGGTCAACTTCGTGAAGAACACCGCCGTCTACAACAGCAGCTACACGATGGCCCTCATCGCCATTCAACGCTACTACAGCATCGTCGTCAGCTCGCAGGGGGGCGGCGGCGGAAACGCCTGTTTAAAAAGATTATTCGCCGTTACCGGAAGCGTCTCCGTCAGTGCTCGAGGTAATCGAGGCGGAAGCGGTGGTGGCTCTCGAAACAGTAACGCCCACCTCAAAACAATCTTCACCACCGTGCTGGTGCTGTGGATCGCCTCCGCCACTATTTCCACCCTCTTCACCTACCCCTCGCGGGTGGTGTCGCGACAGAACATCTACGGCGCCTTCTACCACCACCTGATGGCCATCAACAACAAAACGGGCGAAAGGCTGGGCCTCCCGCCGGACTACAACCCCCCGCTGACGATGTACCGCTGCACCAATCCGCTGCCGAGGGGCGTCGAGCGGAC
>NW_016240077.1:0-1061 GCF_001687245.7 Rhagoletis zephyria | reverse complement strand
AAAAATTTAGAATTTAATGCCATAAATTATATATAGGATATTTACCTGTAAGCATCCTTGCCCTTACAATTAAGTAGCGAATACATGGCTTCCTCACCCGTTTGCGGCAGTCGTCCACTTTTCATATTATCTGCAGTTGGCTCAGGTGGCTTCTTTTGATAGAAGCGACGCCAAAAAGCCCATTGCGAATTCTTTTTAAAACGCGCGTCAAATAGTCGCAGATGGTTTTTAAGCCAAATACTCGGTTTGTTTGAGTTCTGCTTAAAGTCCTGGCGCAATTGCTTCGCGTACACAATTCCACATTCACAAGCATGTACCAGACGATCGTACGCTACACTAAAGCCGAGCACCACAATATCATATATCAAATAGAAGAGCCAGGTCAGTATCATTATGGTGTATTCCAGCCATGTCCGTAGAAACTTTTTAGCTAACTCGTAGTTTCTATTCGATGTCCCAGCCGAGGTATTGCTATAGGAGTTAGTATTTCGGCTACGTTTCGACGAGTACGAATAGGAGGAATTCGAGTTGGCATTACTATACCGTGCGCGTGACTGATTCGTGTTGAAAGATGAAGAGTTAGAGGTGCTATAAAACGATGATGAGAATTTGTTTGATTTCCGTGTAGTTGCTGTTGATGTATTAGTATTGTTGGATGCTGGAACGAAACCATTATTAGTTGCTCTGGATGCACGTTCCGTTGTATCATTATTTTTTGCTGTAACGTTGTAGTAAGCATTGAAATCTTTTTCCAAATTTGCGTCATTTATTTTTTGAGTTTTTGTTACATTTGACTCCCCTTTGTTTGCATCTGTATCGTTGCGTTTATTGTTTAGGCGCTTTTTACCATTTATGTTGTTGTTGTTTTTATTAACACCGTTAATGCCATTCGGAGCGCTGCTTTCTGCAACTATTGGTCTCTGGTTGATTTTATGTCCCTGTTTCTGTGGGATATTGCTGCTGGGATTCATGTTGGAAATTACAGCGCCATTGCTGTTGTTGTTTGAACGTCTGTTGTTTTTGGCGTTACTACCGTTCAACGATTGCTGTAGATTTTCTTT
>NW_016240076.1:0-1061 GCF_001687245.7 Rhagoletis zephyria | reverse complement strand
TACATTGTGAACGCCGCCTACGAGCCGGAGCAGAACTCCATCAGTAAGTCATCTCTTTAAGCAGAAAGTTTTTTTTGAAGTTTAAACTTCTTTTTCACTATTTTTACAGCAATCCCTGCCGGCCAGCTGAAATCGCCCTTCTACAACTCCGACTTTCCTTTTGCCGTCAACTACGGCGACATTGGCGCCACGGTGGGCCACGAGTTCACCCACGGCCTGGACGATGAGGGTCGGCAGTTTGACGAGACCGGAAACCTGCGTCCTTGGTGGAGTGATGAGGCTATTGAGAAGTTTACCAACCGTACCGATTGCTTTGTGGATCAGTACAGTGACCAGCTGGACAAAACCACTAAGCTTCATGTAAGACCCTTTAGCTGTGTTTAACTAAAAAACTAACAAACTCCTTCTTCTTCTTCTTCACAATTTAGCTCAATGGCCAGAACACCTTGGGAGAAAACCTCGCTGATAACGGCGGTCTCAGTGAGAGCTTCCGCGCCTTCAAGAACGTCGAGGCGAAGCGAGGACCGTCGCCTGTTTTGGCCGACCTTCCGCACATCACCGCCGATCAGCTCTTCTTTATCAGCTACGGCTTCAGCTGGTGCAGCGCCTTCAGACCGGAAGCACTTCGAAATCAGATCGAGTACAACGTCCACAGTCCGGCGATGTACCGCGTCAATGTCCCGGTCTCAAACTCGNCTTCAGACCGGAAGCACTTCGAAATCAGATCGAGTACAACGTCCACAGTCCGGCGATGTACCGCGTCAATGTCCCGGTCTCAAACTCGCTCGACTTTGCCCGTGCTTTTCGGTGCCCAGTCGGAACGCCAATGAACCCGGCGAAAAAATGTTTGCTTTGGTGATCATAACAAAAGTATTTTCCCGCTTATTTTAGAACTGTTTTTCAAATGTTTTTTTGTAGTTCAATAAATTCCGTCCCCTTCTGAGCTTGATCGAACTTTTTTTGTTCCTATTTAATACTTGAAGTTTACAGTCACACTTTCTTTTTTCAAAGTTTATTGAACTTGCTGACTGTTTTTAAAATCCTTAAACTTTTTACTGCTA
>NW_016240075.1:0-1061 GCF_001687245.7 Rhagoletis zephyria | reverse complement strand
GGGGCGCTCCTCAGTTTTGTGCGATTGCTTAAATTCGATGTTGGAAAGCGTAAGAAGTAACAGACAGCACATCTGAATTTCAGTGGTACTATATAAAAGAAAAGACAATGCTGCTGTCAAATCCAGATGGCGTTGACAGCGTTGCCCTTAACACAAGGACAATGGGCGCTATATTTTCCTACTTGGCAGAGACAAAAGAGGTTCATCTAGCAGTGGATAAAAACAAGACAAGTATCTCCTGGCAACACAGAAAAAACCCTCAGATATTTGGTCCTTATAATTTAAGGGTGGTGAAGAACTTTGCCTAACTGGAATCCAGCATCAATATTTACTACCATTAACGTCTGCCTGGCAATTGAAAAGCAGATCCCTCTCTCGGTTAACAAAAATCACGCTTTACCAACCTATCATCATGCTCGTCCTTTTTTGGTGCCTTCGTTTTGGTGCCTTCGTGAGGACTACATACAGACATATTTTCTGCACTGTTCGCGTGTTCGACGGGTACCAAAAAATATCAATCCGAATATAACGTTATTTAATGCAGGGAGTTTTGGAAACCAGCGGCGGAAGATCTGCCGACTATGCTCCAATAATCCTTGCATAGTGTTGGTCCGATGGCTGTACTCATTTAAAGTATCCGAGAGAACTTTCGACGCCGGTCAAAGTATCGCTCGAAAATATTCGATTCTACTTTTAGGTACTCAAAAATGCTCAAAAGAAAAATTAAAGTTCACTAACCGTTTACAATCAAATCAGCCTCATTGCGAATGTCGTGTGGAGTGCAAGTCGTTTTTCGAGAGTCGATTTGTATGTATGCACATACCTAGTACATGTATGTACTATATCAAAATATCCAGCTGGCTTATAAATTCAAGCGTAAAAAAAACGGAAGAACGCGTAGCTCGAAATCTAATATAGGAATATTCACTGTATGTAGTATATGAACTATTTACATATGTACTACATATAAGAATGTAGTATGTTTAGCGGTCTCATAAAAGACACAGTGCAGAGTGTGTGGTGGTCTGCTTTGTATTGGCGTCGAAACAGCTTGATGACTA
>NW_016240074.1:0-1061 GCF_001687245.7 Rhagoletis zephyria | reverse complement strand
GTTATAGCTGATTAAAAATGTCACGCCTATGGGAGGTGCCACGCCCCCTCATCAGATCCAATTTTTTTATAAATAAATTAAAAACTCTGCACCAACTACGAAGTCAGAAAAAGGGCCTTAGTAAGGTCGGTGTTATGCAGCAATTTTATTTGGCAAACTTCGTGCAGTTGTTGTTGCAGCAACCCGGGCAAAGCGGGTTTTGCGAATCTCATAGCAAACTAATTTTGTTGGATCAAACTGCAGTAAAATTGATGTTGCCATTAACAAAAATTGTAGAAAAAATTTGTTATATATAAAAGTTGCGGTAGTAGGAGGGACAAAAACTAAAAATTTTTAAAACATACGAGAAAATCAATATATTCACAAAACTAGGAGCCAAATATAGTATAGTCTCCATGACGTCAGGATTTTTTTTAAATGACTTTGAAATTTTTTGGATATGATTGAATAAAAAAATTATTTAAAAGGTTTGGTGCATTGAAGAGTAAAAATATGGTTATCAATTGTAACGGACTTTCCTGACTTCCAACATATAATAATAGTCTCGGAGGTTTGATCCCTCTTCCACTATCCATGTGACCCACGTTGCGATGCGTTCCACGTATGCCTAGCTTACGAACAATGCTTGTTAGCACTGCTCCTTTTATACCATTCTTGTCCATCCGCGGACAGTTATCCTTATTACAATTTTTTTTGGGCTTTATATTTTACATACAAGTGACAATTCAAAGTATAAGTAAGTGTATGCATATATACATGTGTATGTGTGTATGTATACCAACTACAATTCAAATAAATGCAATGTATGTACATACATACGTATACATATATATGAAATAATTCAAAACATATACAAGTGTACATGTATATATTTGTACATGTGTATATACAAGCTAGTACAATTCAAATAAATAATTCATGGTAGATAATTCAAATTTAAAAAAATGCTTATATATAAATTGTTGTGGGGTCCAGGGCCAGAGGATCCGGGGTCCTTACACTTCCTCCTTACTCCCGGCAGCAAGACTTACGGTCACCTTGCAAGTCTTGGTGATTCGCAC
>NW_016240073.1:0-1061 GCF_001687245.7 Rhagoletis zephyria | reverse complement strand
CATTTCTGCATTGCATGCAACAGCAAAAGTAGCAACAATCGCTACTTGCACTTCTTACAACTTCTTCTATTTACACGTTCAAGAAATGTATTTGCCCTGCTACCATGGAATTGTTGTCTGCCTCCTCCTATCGCCTCTATTCCGCACACATACTTACCGCTATATGTTCGTAATTGAATGTCTACTTTGTTGCTCGAATCTATTAAACGTTGCAATTTACTTGCCAAGCATTTCCTTTTTTTTCAATTCTCAGCCGGACTGTGGCTTATGTATATATTTACCAGTTTTTTTCTACCTTTTGTATGTCTGCTTTACGTTTCTTCTAAATGTACTTTGAAGAAAGGTAGCAAATTGAATTGTGATTACATTTCGTTGCTTCGCTTCACTCGACTTACCATTCGGATTATTGCCTAGGCCGACGGACAACCATTCGACTTTCGACTCCACCCGAGCGCTTGTGTCGCGTCGCTTAGCCAACAGCAAGCCTTTCAACCCGTTAACCCGGTATTCAAGAAAGTTTTCCTTAAAATATCGTATTTTTTAAACAGTTTTTATCCTAACAAGCAGTTTGTGCAACTAGCTTCATATTTTGCCAGCGTTTTTTTTTCGAAATCTCTGCCCTCTTTCTCATTAGTTTGCTTTCCACTCACCGTTCTTAACCACTTTTCATTTGCTCTGGCTGCAAGCGTAAGTCTATTAGATTTTCATATTTCCTGTCGACTAGTTTGGTATACGGATTTTATGGTTGTTTTCTTTTTACGTCCTTTTAAAATATTTTCAGCAGTTTACTAATGTTGATGTCTGAAGTATGCTTGAATTGTGGCTGGAAGTCTGAAGTACGTATATCTAAANGCCCCAATCGAATTAAACTTACATACTATATTATGAATATGATTTGATAAACTTTCCGAAAAATATAAGTTCTGCTGTATTGCATAAATCAGAAGTGGCATAAGTAAAAACATTTTTAATCTGGAACTTATTTCCGCATCCCTTGTAAAGTTTAGTTTGGAGACAAGCCATTTTCAAAGTGTCTCCATCTTTAGAGTAATTTTTCAGAG
>NW_016240072.1:0-1061 GCF_001687245.7 Rhagoletis zephyria | reverse complement strand
GAGGTGGTCGAGGGGGGCGATTTTTCTAAACTCTCTCTCTCTCTCTCTATTCAATTTCATCAACTAATTATTTTGGTTTATTTGTTTTTTTACCACTAACAACTGTTTGATTTGTTTGGTTTTGAATGAAACAGTAGACAATGCTGACAAAACCAGTTTTTACTACTACGCTACAAAATACTGAAAATACTGTAAAGCTAGATCTCATAAAAATTCATAAATATTTTTTATTTTGAAGCAATAAATTGAAACATTGTTTTGAACATTTTAATTTTGTTTTTACTTTAAAACAAACAAAATTTGATCGTTTGCATTTTATCCAAAAAAGTACTAAAGTAGTACTCACAAAATCATTTGATTGCTTTACATTGTTGTTCAACAAATCGTCTCATTAACAGGTTGTGTGTTTACACCTCACACCGTGGCAATAAAGAGACATTGTACAGAAGTGAACTGTCCAACCGCAGAAAAACTGAGGCGCCTCTCTGCGCATCTTAGCTGCATCAAAGAGAGGCCACTTTTCAGAAGTCACCAAAATGGAAAAAAACGTGATCAGGACATGATGATGATGATGATGATGAGACCATTAACCTTGAGACAACTTTCGCTTCTTCTTCTGTACGTGCCGATCTAATGTACCTCTCTCTCTCTCTCTTCTGCCAAAACCACTTAATGATCACGGCACTGATGATCACCGGAGTGATACCGCTGCCTGCCTNATGATGATGATGATGATGAGACCATTAACCTTGAGACAACTTTCGCTTCTTCTTCTGTACGTGCCGATCTAATGTACCTCTCTCTCTCTCTCTTCTGCCAAAACCACTTAATGATCACGGCACTGATGATCACCGGAGTGATACCGCTGCCTGCCTCTGACTGACTGAAATTTCACTCCTGACCAAAAGAGCTATTTAAAGACAGGTGGAAAGCTACTGAAAAGCTTTCACACCAATTACTGAGCTTCACTGTAAGAAACACACTACTTTTTCGTTTATTTGCACACACACACACACACACAGACACAAACAGAAAAAAATGAAGTTACTTTCACTTGTGCT
>NW_016240071.1:0-1061 GCF_001687245.7 Rhagoletis zephyria | reverse complement strand
ACACAAATTTGCGTTATTGCCGTTTGTGTTATTTCACCCCCCCCAAATTTTATGTATGTAAATAACATGCAATTGATGATACTTTAAAAAGTTTATTTATTTATTTCATACTGTAAATAAAACTTTCATAAATGTATTTTCAAGAGCGAATTTTCAGTATTTGCTGATGATATATATTTAGAAGTATAAACCCTTTCCCCCCAAAAATATATTCCTGCGTGCGCCCTGGCACTTAGTATTTATTATTTGTAAAAAATATATTTTTACTTTCAAAATGTTTGTAATTTTAAACATTTCATGTGTATATTTTAAACAACTCATGTTCAAAATCAAATCTTGAACATCTTGTGCGTATACTTGAACAGATTCTGGTTGAAAAATAAACGCTTTTCAGNCAGCGGTCGATATACTACAACAGACAATTAAGGATTTTTATGCAATGTATTAAATAATTTAATTTTTTTTTCATATTTTTTTTTTTGCAATAAATAAATAGGGCTCTATACATATGTACATAATTGAGAATATGATATAGGTATAACCAAAACAAATTTAAGGAAATTGAGGCTAGAACGAGACATTTTTCTTATTTCAGAATAAGATAAGATCTTTTGATATATAAAACTTATAGCTGAGCAAAGGATGAACGCTTGAAATGGCAATGGAAGCCTGAAAAGCCTTTCCTTGAGTTCTAATCTAAGAGACGCGTTACGACCTACAGAGCTCACGCCGCTACTTAAAAATCTGAATAAAGGGCTGAAAGCCTTAAAGGCCGTAGACATGTTCAGGGGTTTTTCACGATTTCCGCGCTCTATTGTTGAATAATAAGCTATATATTACGTCTTGAGCGCCGAAAGCCAGATGTTAGAAAAACTTGATGCGGAGTTCTAACTTCACTAAGCTTTGTGCTGTGCTGACGAGGAATACCGCAGACAATGGGACAATGAGCGGCATTAGTTGCTCCGCTAGCTCGGCTATGTTGTACTAATGGACACAAACGCTCCAGCTCTGGAAGTATGCAACGTGGATCATAAATGATTCATAAAAGTGGAACGACCGAG
>NW_016240070.1:0-1061 GCF_001687245.7 Rhagoletis zephyria | reverse complement strand
TTATAGAAATTGTTTTCGCATTGCTTACCGTAATCGTAATCGTCAACTTGATCGTAAGCGTAATCCTATTTATCGTAATCGTATACCTAATTGCTATCGTTATCGTAAGCGTAGTCGAAATGATCAAATACTTCTAAAACTTGCGCGTAAAAAGAACTCCACTATGTCGCGGTACCGATATGAGTTACACCCGGTTCCTAAAGGCGATAAGTACTAAAAGCTGAATGCAGTCTCACACTTCGTGCACTTTAAGAACGAGGAGCGCCGCTCTGCTCTACGAGTGTATGTAAATGTGGCATTTAACAGCGTCAACCTAAGTTCAGTGGCGTGCAGCTCGGCCTGCAGGACCGAGTTACCTTGCCTCATGCTGGTAAAAAGGAACCGTCTGGGTTGTATGCCGTAAACTCCTGCTCTGACGCTGTGGTNCCAGGAAAAAGACCTTGAAGTTTTGTGTGCAGCCCGACTTTATTTATTTTCTAAGTTATTAGGCCTTGCCATATATTTAAAAAAAAATAAAAAATTGTTTGGTAATTTTCAAGGATAAAATTATAAAAAGACATTTTCATCACTTATTCGTCCCGGTGCATCGAAGCATTTAATTTTTTTTTAATTCTACAGAATTTTTCCTTTTAATTGATACCCATGTTGTTACTCTACAATGCGCCAAAAATTTTAAATAATTTTTTAATCCAACATATCCTAGAAATTCAAAGTCCTTTAAAAAAAATCCTGACGTCAGAGAGAAAAATTGAAAACGCAGTTATATTATATTTGGGCACTAGTTTTGTGAATGTATTGATTTTTTCGTGTGTTTTAAAAATTTCTGGTTTTTGTCGCACGGTGCTATATTAAATTTTTATTATTCAATCAATAGTCTTTTAAAAACCAACATTTAAAATTGCGTAATTACAAATATTACAATTACTTTAAGTATTAAAAATCAAACGCAAAATGATTTATTCGAGTACAATGCACATGTTCGCAAATTAACAAAGCAGTAATCTACCCAGCTAACCTTGTAGTGAGGATGGATCATCGCGAAATTCCACAACGTGCCACTA
>NW_016240068.1:0-1062 GCF_001687245.7 Rhagoletis zephyria | reverse complement strand
ACTAAATGTGCGCTCGACGTAAGTTGATACAAGTGGAGCCCAATTGAAACTGAAAACTACAAACAAACTGAAACTGAAAAGTACTGATTTTTTTAGCTCGAAAAAGTCTAACGTAGTGATTTCGCGCATAAGAAATCCTAAATAGAATAGAATCCTAATAAGAAATATCCTAAAGTATTTTGTTTGAATTGATTGTTCAGTACAACACAGTAAAAATTTAAAAAAATCAGTACGTCTGGCAACCGTAATACAATACCACCCCCATTACAAAGTCATATTGTTTGTCACTCGTGTTACATTATGCCTTAAAATAAATAAATAATCATAAGTGGCAAACAATATCAATTTGAAATAGCGTGCTATAGATGTGACTGATACTGTATGTTAGGACAAAACCTTNAAAAATTTAAAAAAATCAGTACGTCTGGCAACCGTAATACAATACCACCCCCATTACAAAGTCATATTGTTTGTCACTCGTGTTACATTATGCCTTAAAATAAATAAATAATCATAAGTGGCAAACAATATCAATTTGAAATAGCGTGCTATAGATGTGACTGATACTGTATGTTAGGACAAAACCTTATTTTATTCTCAGTTTCTCGCATACTTCAAAACTAAAAGTTTTATCAAGGGATTATCAAAACGGCCCATCACAACCTACAACACCATGCATAATTGCATCATGCATATACAGCTGCGGGCATAAAGTAGTAGCAAAATTCCAAACGATATTGTTTACAATTCATTCATTAATTTTTAGGAATTTTCATTTAAAATATCTATATCAGAAACCGCATAAGTAAAACTTTCACAGATTGCACAAAGTTCAAAAAACTGAATCAAATTTAAAAAAACTGTTCATAAAAATTTTAATCCTTTTAATCAGATTTTTTAGACAATTTTCGAGTACGCAGTGTTGTAGCCCATTAAATTAAAGAACAATTGGATGCAAGTAGCTAAAGTTTAACGTTGATTTTTGAGATTTTTTTGTCGAGGGTGTTGAGCATATTCTTCCACTCAACGCATAAATAAAATTATTTTCATAACACCTAACTA
>NW_016240067.1:0-1062 GCF_001687245.7 Rhagoletis zephyria | reverse complement strand
GGAACTATGGTTTCTGGGGCACATTTTCTTAGTATCTACCATAGATTACGTTTCTGCTATATGCTTTGTCAAGTTGTTTCATGCCGAACAAAGCGATGCACCCTAATGTATAGTTCAAGGAAGACTGTCGAAATCGTGTTACTTTAACTTGGCTATATTGAAGTTTTGACCTTTCGCCTACTACGCACTCCAAGCTGTTTTCTGTTTGTTTGCTTACTTGTTTGCTCAGAGAACGTAGAATACAGAGTAAATGAAAAACTATAATGGACATCTACCTCGTCGCCGGTAATGCAGTCACCATTCTAATTCAGATAGGAATCCAATTGAAATTGAATAAGAACTTACAATGACCCAAACAAATGACTACGTGTTAATTTANTTTTCGAGAAAATATTTTTTTTTGTTATTTTTCTATAAAAATACCGTCCAATCATAGTTTCAAACATTATATAAAATTTAGGAAAATTCAAAAAATTTTCAACAAAATTAAATCTTTAGAACATTTTTGGGTATGCAGTTTTATAGCCCATACAATTTTAGTTTAATGAAGTGCAAGATTCAAACGGATAAAAAATCCCGTTGATTTTGGGGAATTTTTTTACGGGTTTTTGCACTTTTTCGAATATATGTATGAATTTCTTATGAAATAAAATACGGGAAACCGTTAGTAATAAATAAAAAATATACTCCAGTTTTTGTTAATTGCACGTATTATATAAAAAACAAATCGCAAAAGCAGTCTCAAAAAAAAAATGACATAAATCAACGCGATTTTTCAGCCGGTTGAAACGTGCACTTCGTTAGACTAAAATTGTGTGTGCTATAAAACTGCATACCCAAAAATGTTCTGAAGATTCAAATTAAAAAGTTGAAATTTTTATGAAAATTTGCTCAATTTTTTCTTTTTTGTATAAAGTTTGAAATTGTGATTGTATGTTTTTGGTTAAAGCTTGGATGGTATTTTTATAGAAAAATAACAGAAAAAAATGTATCTCAAAAAACATTACGAAAAGGTATAAAAAAAATTAACACATGGTAATTTGTTTGAGTCACTGTATTTGA
>NW_016240066.1:773-1062 GCF_001687245.7 Rhagoletis zephyria | reverse complement strand
TAATATGTAGTACTTGGTTCCAGCATAAGAACATCCACCAAGCTACATGATCAAAAAACGAGAAACCAAATCGATCATGTTGTGATAGACGAAAGGCATGCTTCAAGCACACTCCGAGGGCCAAACATCGACTCGGACCACTATCTTGTTGTAGCCAAGATACGCACCCGCCTCTGTGCAGCAAAAAATGTGGGCCCAACAATGCAAGGAAAGCTTAACGTCGAAAAGCTGCAATCACAACAGACGGCCAATTTATTCGCCACTCGACTCACACACCTGCTCTCTGAGA
>NW_016240066.1:276-681 GCF_001687245.7 Rhagoletis zephyria | reverse complement strand
GCCTGCTGTCTGAGAGCACTCTTCAACGATCCGACATACGCGAGCAGTGGAACCATATTTCCCGATCATTAAGTACCGCCGCCGAAGAAGTAGTTGGATTTCAGCGAGCCCGAAAGAACAACTGGTACGATGAGGAATGTCAAGAAGCCGCAGAGAAAAAAGATGCCGCCTACAGGGCCACGCTGCGATCGGGCGCAACGCGAGCCATGTGGGACCGTTATAGGGAACTGAAGAAGGAAGCGAGACGTATTTGCCGCAATANAGCCACGCTGCGATCGGGCGCAACGCAAGCCATGTGGGACCGTTATAAGGAACTGAAGAAGGAAGCGAGACGTATTTGCCGCAATAAGAAGAGAGAGGCCGAAATACGTGAGTGCGAAGAGCTTGAGATGCTGGCCGACAGGA
>NW_016240066.1:0-133 GCF_001687245.7 Rhagoletis zephyria | reverse complement strand
GACGAGGTACGAATAGCGATTACGCGGCTGAAAAACAACAAAGCTACTGGAGCTGACGGCGTGCCAGCCGAGCTATTCAAGTATGGCGGCGAGGAGCTGATGAGCTGCATGCATCAGCTCGTATGCAGAATAT
>NW_016240065.1:0-1062 GCF_001687245.7 Rhagoletis zephyria | reverse complement strand
GAGGACAGTGAAAAAAATGTGTGATTTAAAGAATGTATGAGTGTAATTTTAATTAAAATTAATAATAAACCGCACGCTTAGAGCTTAACAGTTTTATAAATCCACTAAACTGGAAAATTTTCCAAAGTTAAAGAGTTTTCATTTATCTTCATTGCCAACTTAAAAATCAAATATTTTCCAGTAGACTTCGCTCAATAAATTTAAGTCTGGTCAGCGCTAATATTTGCTCAAAAAATTTATTTCACAGTAAAGTTAACAGTAAAAACAAACTACTCAACCAGAGTCCTGACAACTTCCGCCACAGGTGCACCTACTAAAATAATCCCACTGACCGGCGCTAGACAACGTTTCTAGTGCTATAATCTCACTTTGTTGACTGTTCATTTAAATTAACTATGAAAAAGTAAAGTTTTTTCAAATTCAAAGCGATGTGCGCGTATTTTTTATTTTTTTATTTTTGTGTATCTTTTCACGCTCTTAAGCAGCAAGTTAAATATTTTTATATGATTTTGTTTTCTTGCACAAATAAATTTTTTCAGCATACACTCATTCACCACCATTTTCACTCTCCTGCGCTTTGGCTTCTATTTTTTTTCTTTGTTTTATTTTATGAATAGTCTCCTGCTGTGTCCACAGCTCAGTTGACAGAGCGTTGTTATGATGAGATTTTCTACTTCAACCGTGAAGGAAGTGAACTTTTATCCGGCTCTGAATATTTTTGTGGCAGCGGCAGCATGGAGAGAAAAAGCTTTCTCAACCGTGCTGTGATTTCATATATTTCAATGCGTCCGCCTCGGCGGCAATTCGGCGCTGGTGTGAAAGGTGCCACCAAAGTTGGCATGCAGGGCGGAGGTGTACCAACCACAGCAGCGGATGTGGCAACGAGGTTTAATATGACTAACAACATCAAAACTGAAGAGCCTGCAAACATGACCACAACTTATTACTCCACTACAAATCTACTTCCAACCTCCTCGTCAGCGACAACGCAGGTGGACATCAGCAACGCCTTTGCTTATTTGGTTGCTCTATTTGCCAACGGAATAAAGACCAGCGTCCTAA
>NW_016240064.1:0-1062 GCF_001687245.7 Rhagoletis zephyria | reverse complement strand
ACTGATAAGGCCCAATCAGTTCATTGACGGTGGGCTTTAGTCTTTCACAATACGCTCGAGAAGACCCTGTAACCTATGCTTAGAAGACTGATCCCGCGGTAGTTGGCGCGAATGGCGGGGTCCCCTTTCTGTGGATTGGATAGAGCACACTTAAATTCCAGTCGTAGGGCATGCGTTCATCTGACCATATTCTGCATAAGAGTTGATGCATACACCTTATCAACTCCTCCCCATTGTACTTGAATAACTCAGCTGGCAGGCTGTCAGCTCCAGCAGCTTTGTTGTTTTTCAGCCGCGTTATTGCTATTCGTACCTCGTCATGGTCAGACGGAGGAAAACCTACACAGTCATCATCGACTGGGGGCTCTGGTTCTTCTTCTCCACAACTTACCGTGCTGCTATCATTCAGAAGGGCGGAAAAGTGTTCCCTCCATAATTTTAAGTACGCTCTGAACATCGGTAACTAGGTCGCTATTGTTGTTCTTACAGGAGTACGCCCCGGTCTTGAAACTTTCCGTAAATCGCTTAACTCTCTGGTAAAATTTTCGGGGATTCTTCCTCTCTCTTCTTATTGCGGCAAATGCGTCTCGCTTCTCTCTTCAGATTCCTATAGCGGTCCCACATAGCGCGCGTTGCGCCCGATCGTAGCGTGGTCCTATAGGCGGCAACTTTTTTCTCTGCAGCTTCCTGGCACTCCTCATCGTACCAGTTGTTCTTTCAGGCTCGCTGAAATCCGACTACTTCTTCGGCGGCGGTACTTAATGAGCGGGAAATGTAGTTCCACTGCTCACATATGTCGACTTGTTGAAGAGTGCTCTCTGAGAGCAGATGTGAGAGTCGAGTAGCGAATGCATTGGCTCTCTGTAGTGATTGCAGCTTTTCGACGTTAAGCTTTCCTTGCATATTTGGGCGCACATTTTTTGATGCACAGAGTCGGGTGCGTACCTTGGCTGCAAGATAGTTGTCCGAGTCGATGTTTGGGCCTCGGAGTGTACGTTAGTCCAAAATATTGCAAGCATGCCTTCCGTCTATCACAACATGGTCGATTTGGTTTCTCGTTTT
>NW_016240062.1:0-1062 GCF_001687245.7 Rhagoletis zephyria | reverse complement strand
ATAAAATAAAATAAAATAAAATAAAATAAAATAAAATAAACTAAAATAAGATAAAATAAAATAAAATAAGCTAAAATAAAATAAAATAAAATATGAAATGAAAAAAAAAATTAATAAATAAAACAAAACAAAATGAGGTTGGGTTAAGGTTGGCCGAAATCCTCTCAGCTATATCTTATGCGTGTACCTACCATGGTATACCCTTTCCTTCTATTTCTCTAGGGTAGAGTGGGCATAAAGCGCGATCCATATCGTGATTTCTTTTTAAAAACAAAAATAATTTTTTTCGGTATATTACACCGTGCGACAGTAAATCTTATACGCAAAAAAAGTCAACACAACCGCAAAAACTAGGGGCCAAAAATATTTATATTGTGTTTCAGTTTTTTTCTAACATCAGGATTTTTTTTTAGGGACGTCGAAATTACAAATGTATGATTAATGCAAAAAATTCTATAAAAAATTCAGCGCAATGTAGAATCACAACATAGGTATATAATAAAAGAAAAATTTCTGCAGAATTAAACAAGTTTAAATTTTTTGCGCATTGGTATTCTTAAATATCCGTGAAAGCCTGCTGTCTTTGCTGCCTTCGCAGAAGCACATCCTGTTAAACCTTTTTCCAAGACCTTGGCGACGGTTTCTGGTTCGATCTCACGCATGGATTCTTCGATATTCCCCTTAAGGGTCTGAATCGTTAATCGATTGTTCGCGTCGAAGCATGATGCAAAGATCCTCTGTCGAGAGCTCAAATTCATTTGAAGTCAGAGATGGCACCTACAATATTTATCCTGATAGCCAAGCGGAAATTGGAGCCCTGCGGCTCAGTCATGATATTCCGAAGCGATTTTGCAGGAAAATTTAGGGTTGACTTTTGAGAAGAGCTCGCTGCGGGGGGAGGAGGGTGGCTGCACTGTTAGCTTTAAGTGAAACTGGTACATGTATATCTGCAAAATCTTTCTGGTCTGACAAATGAATTTCGAGACTATTTTTCTCCACCTCGTTGCACTGTGCGTCCGCCTCCATCGCATTGACTACCAAAAAAGCAAAGCACTCATCTTC
>NW_016240060.1:0-1062 GCF_001687245.7 Rhagoletis zephyria | reverse complement strand
ATATGTAGATGAAGAATATGATAAACATAAAAGTAAAAACAAAGATAAAAGTAAAGATGAGAATAGAGGAAGAATCTCGGGACTATTTTGAAATTTTAGAGATTTTCGGAGTTCTCGGGACTTATCGATATAATAATCGATATTTCATCGGTTTTGTTATGGATATTTTTTTATCGATTTTGTTATCGAAATCCTTATCGATATTTTTATTGATTTTACTATCGATATTTACGGATCTATTCGATATACTAAACGATATTTTTATCGATTTTTATCGATACTTTAATCGATGTTGTTATCGATTTTTTTTTATAAAAAAATTGTAAAATAAAAAAATTTTTGGTTAGAGCCATTGTGCATTAAGTTAACGATATGTATGTATATCCTTTTTTGCAGTAAAATTTCTGGACGTTTTTTTAGCAAATTTTAACAAAAACGTTATTTTCGTTGTTTTACATCATTCCTCATCCTTTCCGTAAGTATATTAAATTTTAGAAAAGTCTTATGCCTAATATAAATATGTATCTATGTGTACATGTGCGTATGTATGTATATATCATAAGCACGTGCTTGCCGCAAAACGAGTTTATGGTCACAAAATGCTTTAAATTGTTAACATTTTCCTCTCGCCGTGTACGGTTCACACTAGAGTGGTTCATAAAAGCACTCTTTTTGGAAATTCATTAACGCTACATCAGAATAGTGTTATTTGTGATTGAAAAAAAGTTGTTTTTAGAGCTTGCGCTGGTCGGTTTTTTATTTCTTTTATTTGAATTTTGAAAATCTGACATCAGATTCATAATCAGAAAGCTCAGAAACCCACTGGAAACGAGTTTTAACCCTTGACAATAATTCAAACGTTCAGTATCAACGTTTTAATTTTAGTACTTTTTTTTTTAATATGATCGCCATATAGGAGCCGCCATTTTAAATTTAAAACAAATTGACTTTAGAGTCGTAATCGGCTACGCCAAAAACTCTAGAGTGCCGGGTTTCGAATAAATCCAATAATTAAAAAAAAAATTGATCGCCATTTTGGATCCGCCATTTTGAATTTTGAAA
>NW_016240059.1:0-1062 GCF_001687245.7 Rhagoletis zephyria | reverse complement strand
TGGAGCTGGAGCAAAGATCTAAAAAAATTCATTTGCTCCTAGCTCAATACTTTTTTGTTATTTAGTAACGACTTATTTTTACATATTTTTATTATTGTTTGTCTACAAAAATTTTCGATAATAACGTCCTCAAGCTAAATAAAAAAATAATCAGTTAATAGATTTACTCAAATTATAATTTTCACTGAAAACCAACCATGTTAAATAAATTTCCATATTTAAATAACTGGCGGAGCTCGGAGCGGAGCGAAGAAAAAAACCTCTCCGCTCCGAAGCTCAGCCTACATGCNCTATGGCCTGCCGACCACTGCTTTAAAGCATACCTTTATCGCTTTGGACATGTGCAAAACCCTAATTGTGAGCTATGCGGTCCGACGGTCATTGAAGGCGCAGATCACGCGTTTTTCAAACTTGGCTCCTGTATAACACCAGAAAATATGGTACCGATAGTGTTAGCGAGCGAGGAGGTATGTCGCAATGTCTGCCATTTTTCTGCAGAAATCATAAAATACCTCCTACGAATCCTAAATTAGCAGTCGTCACGGCTTAGGCCCAACAAGCCCATTTTCTGAGAAGATACGGCATTAAAAGGGCAAGCCTCTTAAAATCCAATAAGTGGCATTAAATTATTATATCCGGACTTTACTATATTTAGATATGAACTTCCTAGTAGGACAATCAAAATGGGTGAGTTGGTTTAACACCAGATTAACATAAACATTGGGTGGTGTCATGTGAACAGTAACGAACGTAGAGCTTAAACCCCCTCCCGATGAAATAATTGAAGTTGGTACCGGGTGGATCGGTACATAGACGGTAGGAGATTCAGTGGGTTAAAGTCTCCCACTGAATGGTTTGGGGTTAAAAAGCTTTATAAATTGACATTTTCATATATATTTTCCATTTATAAAGCATGTGAAGTCTTCTTTATTTTTTATGAATTTGGGTGTTAGTTATTATTGTAAGACAATTTCGAAAAAAATGTTTGGCCGAATGTAGGGATCGCCTTTTACGTTTTTCGTCATATCTTCGTGATTTACACTGGGATTTTGTCTCGACGAG
>NW_016240058.1:0-1062 GCF_001687245.7 Rhagoletis zephyria | reverse complement strand
GAGCTAAATCTACGAAAGGATATATATGTTCATTTATTTGTATGTGCACGGGTGCGATGCATCTTGAATTTGTAGGGGATCTATCGACATCAAGCGTTTCATAAATCGAAGAGGGTATTGCAAGACCATGGTATCTGACAATGGCACGAATTTCGTTGGAGCTGAAAAGGAACTGCGCAACAAGTACGAGCAGTGCATGGCTGATGATGCGCTTCAGTCGTTTTTTGCTGACTCCAATATTGAGTGGCATTTCAACCCGCCGACCGCACCACACATGGGTGGATACTGGGAAACCGGTATCAAACGTATCAAATACCATTTGAAGCGTGTTTTAGGAGATACCTTCCTTTCGTACGNGACCTTTCTTTCGTACGAAGACTTCAGTACACTATTAACTGAAGTGGAAGCTTGCGTTAACTCTCGCCCATTATGTGAAATTTCAACAAATGCTTCCGACCTCGAAGCCTTAACACCTGGACATTTTATTATCGGCGAACCTCTGAAGTCCATCCCAGAACCTGAGGGTCAAGGGTTCTGTGGAAATCTCCATCAGAGGTGGCAATTAATTTCAGAAATGCGACGACATTTTTGGCGTCGTTGGAAAGACGAGTATCTCTTGAGTCTGCAACGTCGCACTAAATGGTTTCGTCCTTCACGTAATNTCTCTGAAGTCCATCCCAGAACCTGTGGGTCAAGGGTTCTGTGGAAATCTCCATCAGAGGTGGCAATTAATTTCAGAAATGCGACGACATTTTTGGCGTCGTTGGAAAGACGAGTATCTCTTGAGTCTGCAACGTCGCACTAAATGGTTTCGTCCTTCACGTAATTTCGAAGAAGGAGATATAGTAGCTATTTTCAACGATCTCACCCCTCCGACTAAGTGGACACTCGCAAGGGTAATTCGGTGTCACTCAGGAGTTGATGGCCGAGTACGTGTTGTTACAGTGAAGACTGCAACCGGGGAATACAAGANAATGATGGCCGAGTACGTGTTGTTACAGTGAAGACTGCATCCGGGGAATACAAGAGACCAATAACGAAATTGTGCCTTCTACCGACTAA
>NW_016240057.1:0-1062 GCF_001687245.7 Rhagoletis zephyria | reverse complement strand
TCACGTGCTCATTTCATTTGCATCTCAGCTACTCGAAAACAAAAAAAAAAAACAAAAAAAAAAAAAACACAAAAATTTCATTTACAGCGGAACGGGTTATTTCGCGCTTCACTTGCTCGCTTCTTTCCTGCTGCATGAACAAGTATCTATGTATGTATGCATTAAAAAATTAAGTTATATTTTGTTGGAAACACTTAATAGCTAGCAGTGCATGTTTTTCTTTTCTTTTTCTTTTTTAATGTTACGATGATATGTGATACCTTCTGCGCTTTCATTAACACTTTACTTCATTTAACTTATTTTGTTGTTTTTTTTATATTGCATTTTGCCCGTTTTTGCTATTACTATTTATAAAACACTTCCAGCTGTTTGCCTTCATTTGAAGCGTGTCTTTTTTATTTTGATTGATTGGCTTCTGTATTTATCGCAATCAGCTGTTAATCTGTAAAGATAAAAGTTAAAATACCGTTTTAACAATTTTAATTATGTAGCAACAAACAACTTGTCTTAAATATTGTAATTTAATATGATGTGTACTTGAGTTAACTTATTATATGTAGGTATTTCTTTTGATAGGTGAAAACATAAGAAAATTAAAACTGAATATTTTTCACAACATTTTCGTTTTATTATAACAATTTAGTTAACTTATTTATTATTCTTTTATAAGTTATTATACTCTGTCAAACCTATTTTTGAATAGTTCTTAATTATACTATTTTCCAAAATTTTTCGCTTGATATCTTAGCTTAGGAGGGCGCATAGTTTCACTCATGGACAGAACTTCCCCGATGTGAGTGCCCAACGTGAGGGACCGCCGAAAGGCAGCGCATCCCCCTAACCGGACTTCCATTAGNCAGTAGTCAAGGTATTAATCGGCTGAATCACTGCCATCAGAAATGAAATGAAGATGCAACAGTTCTATCTACGATATCTATCTGTTTCCACTGCAGACTCACCAGATGCACGGAAAGTGATCCATTGGTTTCTCCTCATTCTCATCAAGAAAGCTTCTGCAGAGCTTATTGTTTGTTATACGCCATCGTTAATCGTTAATCGCGA
>NW_016240056.1:0-1062 GCF_001687245.7 Rhagoletis zephyria | reverse complement strand
TTATTCGCAGAAAAAAAGTTGAAATTTGTAGACCAGTGTAATCTTCCAAAGCTCACTGGGTACTTTTTGGGACATTGTTCCGTCCGGTATTATCTCAGTAAAAGGAATCATGCAGACACGAGCGTCTGTTGTTTCTGTGAGATGGACGAAGAAACAACAGAACACATCCCTTATTACTAGGTTGTTAGGATTTACTTTTTCGAAAAAATATGCCATATTTAAAATAACTCCAATTCCAATTATTTAAAAAGTTAAATCAATTAGTACAATATGTATATATATATATACAATAGATGAAGTTAGGCATACGCCGAGCTTGTAACTTTGACTATTATTTGGAATATTTTATAGGAGGTTGCCACCTATTTAAAAACTTGAATGAAAGTTTGGCGTTTTAATGCCTTGCGGGTTCACTAGTAATAATAATAATAATAATACTTTTAATACAAATTTTTTAGTATTCGGCCTTTGGACATTTTTTCGTATTTTCTTTTTTTGTTTACTATTCGCAACATTTTAAAGCTATATCAATAGCAGTTCAGAGCTAGTTCTGAAATATCTAGGGCGGAACTAGCGCTTTGCCAAACTGGCTCTAAATTTTTCTGTAGGGTTTATACATTGTATGCATTTGTATGTANTATGTACACACATACAAATGTCGTACCCGTATGTCTGCAAGCACACACCCATAAATACTCACTCGAATGGACATAGACCACATATGTACATATATATGTACATACATATGAACAAATTGGAAAATGACAAAATTGCACAATATGATAAATTGAATTTTTCTGCGCTATTCGAAGTCGAGACATTTCTACGCCTCTTCCATTTCCGAATATTTACATATATGTGAGTAAGTATGTATATACAAATGTATGTGTATTTAAGTTTACTAGGTGTGATTTGCCCTCTTCTTAAACAACATCACATACATATGTATGTATGTATGTATGTATGTATATTGGCTGGCAGCAGAACATTGCGAACATAAATAATGGAAAAAGTTTTTGCATATGAATGAGCGCAAGAAATGAGAAATCACATTTGAATTAG
>NW_016240055.1:0-1062 GCF_001687245.7 Rhagoletis zephyria | reverse complement strand
AATTTTTGGGAAATTCACCGTCGAAATCGCTTCGCCATCGACGTGAATTCCCAGCTGTAGTCTAACATCCTTCGTCGAGGTGGTAAAAAGGGTTGCCGAGGATTTTATTCTGGATAGGGTTAGACTCCTTGCAGCGCAGATCGAGAATGTTCGGAGAGTTTACTTTCGAGCGCAAGTCATCAATTCAATTCCCGATTACTTTATCGAATTTTTTTCGGTTCGCTGGTTTTGTTCCTGAAAATGAGTGACGAATGTCGATCACTCAGATAGTTCGCTGACCAGCGTTTGAATTCCAGTGGGAGAGAGGAAGCCTCCATGTCTTCTAGGAGCTTGGAGTGGCCGACGGTGTCAAAAGCCTTTGACAGATCTAACGCTTCTAGGACTGTTCTCTCACAGAGTCGGTTTCGGTTCAGGCCACGAGTTATCTGGGTGTTTATGGCACCAAAAAAGTTGGCAACGGGGCATTATTTGTAAGACTTCCATGCCAAAATTAAAAATATAGTTCGTTCAGCAGCAACCAGCAGAATCGGTTTTTTCAATTTCATATCAAATATGGAAAAATTCAAGAAATACCAAAAAAATTTTCATTAAAACTTTGAACTTTTCAATTTAATTTCTTAGGAAAAATTTGGGTATGCAGTTTTATAGTAGTGTTGCAGATTTGTTAATGCGTTATATAGAAGGAAATGCGAAATACTCTTGACGAAAAAAATTCTCAAAAATCAACGTTAATTTTTAGAGACTTAAAACATGCACCTTATTATACTAAAATATAATGGGCTACAAAACTGCGTACTCACAATTTTTCAAAGAAATCGAATTAAAAAGTTGAAAATTTTGGTGAAGATTTTTTGGTGTTTCTTGAATTTTCCCCGAGTTCTATATGAGATTAAAAAAACTTCATTCTGCTGGTTTTTGATGTTGAATGAACTATATTTTTATAAATAAAAAAAAATAGTATGGAAAATATAAATAAAGAAAATCGGGAAAACGTCAGAGTATTCATATTTTTTACGCTGACTGTATATCGCTCTACGTCTTTTTCATTCGATGCAGTATATC
>NW_016240054.1:906-1062 GCF_001687245.7 Rhagoletis zephyria | reverse complement strand
TGGGCAATGTTCTGAAATCTGTGGTGCTAATCACAGTTTTATCCCAATTCTAATTGAAAATATCCCTATTAATCATTTTATTAAATGAATTACAAATACAGTAAATTCATCATTAGATGACTGAAAGCAAGTATTGGTCTCTTAAACCACTTAATA
>NW_016240054.1:0-784 GCF_001687245.7 Rhagoletis zephyria | reverse complement strand
TTCAATTACTTTTATTTTATTTAGATTAATAAATTATTATTCAATAATCCCTAAATCCCCTAAATCTCAGATTTCACAAAAATCAACTAAATCATTATATTGAAAATTNTAAGTTTATTTATTATTTTTTCAATTACTTTTATTTTATTTAGAATAATAAATTATTATTCAATAATTCCTAAATCACCTAAATCTCTGATTTCACAAAAATCAACTAAATCATTAGAATGAAAATGATAACTAACTTATTTTCCGTATTTGACCCTTCTTCAAGAATTTTTAATTTGTCATTAAATTGAATAAGAACATTTTTAGGATTATTAATTATTCCATCAGTATACTGGCTTATACCCTCACGTTATCATGTATTTTGAAATTCAATTTTATTAACACTTCATAAAGAATTTAAAACATTACTAGGACCATCAAGTCACTCAGGATCAACTTTTATTTTTATATCATTAAATAATGACATTTTATTTAATAATTTCATAGGATTATTTCCTTATATTTTCACAAGAACAAGTCATTTAACATTAACTTTAACTTTGGCCCTACCTTTATGATTATGTTTTATAATTTACGGATGAATNAGGGTTATTTCCTTATATTTTTACAAGAACAAGTCATTTAACATTACCTTTAACTTTAGCACTACCTTTATGATTATGTTTATAATTTATGGATGAATTAATAATACTCAACATATATTTGCTCATTTAGTGCCACACTACTATTTTTAATACCTTTTATAGTTTGCATTGAAACAATTAGTAATGTAATT
>NW_016240053.1:0-1062 GCF_001687245.7 Rhagoletis zephyria | reverse complement strand
ATCGAAAATGAAGCTCTGTGTGGTATGCAGACACTAGATAAACTCAAGAGAGTTGACAAAACATCTGGCCGATATCGATAGAAACCCGTTTAGAAGCAGTTCAGGGCCTGATTATTTACTCGGGATAATTTTGAGAATTGTAGACACATGCTTTATCAAAAATCAATAGTCATTCCTCCTCTCTTTACACAGTGTTGCACTTCCGAAATCTAGCAAGCAACCGGCAAGGTACCCAATTGAAATGCCAACTGCTCGCAAACTGCTACCACTCATTAGTAGTCATTCATAAATTGCCACAGTATAAATAAAATTAGATACTCAGTGAATGGGGCAAGTGGACCAGAAGAAGTGCAAATTAGTGCAAGGTCTTTCGGAAGCTGAAAATTCAAAAGCAAAGCGAAGGGAAGCGCACTTGTACTCTTGGCAACGAGTGGCTGAGAGTTGAGCGCATTAAGAAGTGCAGTAATAAATTAGTTTAGCAGCAACAGACTAAAACAAACAATGTTAATAGCAGTGGCAACAGTACTCTTAGTCGAAAAGGCAATAAAAGTTGTGGCAAAATAGTAGTAAAAGCACTTGTGAAACTTTTCAATTATTTACTGCAAATCAGTGAAGTGTGAAGCGAGCGAGTATCGCGCTCACTGCTTGCTATATGAAGTATGCGCTTAATTTCAACCCACCACATATAGAATTCAGATATTGTTCGTACATATGTAATTGCAAATCTGTATGAATCTGAGGCAGCCACTGCCAATCAGTTAGCACACAACTAGCAGCTGTGTATTCATTTCAACAACACTGGCGATTTGAATTTGGTTGAATGCTTCCAAATCCGTTTAGTTAGCGAGCTATAGTCTGAAGTAACGCTGAAAAGCAGCTCACTCCCTAACTCGCTTACTCAGTTTTTCCGCTCGGTGTTTGCTTTCTCACGAACGCCTACTGGAGCACAGCTATCCCTTGGGGGATTGGTAGGATTTTAAATTTGGTAAACTCATTAGGATTTTATTTGTTTGTTTGCACACAGCGCAAAAAGTATTTACTCATATTCAACATTGGAAGCTG
>NW_016240052.1:301-1062 GCF_001687245.7 Rhagoletis zephyria | reverse complement strand
TAAAAGTCAGTCTGGACTACGTCATGCTTGTAAATCTCTCCGCGCGCCGAGTTACCAACCGTTTCTCTAATTGTTTGTGCCAAAATTATCCTTTTTTAACTTTATCTAAATTTAAACTTATTTGTTTCTATTTTCTACTAGTTTTTAATTAATTTAAAATAACAAGCAATGTATATATATAAAACAAGCTAAAAAATTTTAAAAATAAACAAGGGCGTGAGTGTCGCTTCGCGACACGTACTCTCTAGTTTTTCCAAATTTTTAAACATTGACTGGTGTCATTTGGTTGATCGGCATCGTCCGACGACTTGGGACCCAAGCCGTCGGTGCCAATCAACCAAATGATACCAGCCTTCAACATTTGGGGTTTACTTGGCTGATTAGTTTGTGAAATATTTTTAAAAAGTTCTGTTCAGTGTCATTTGGAAAATTCATTGTAAAAAATACTTTTAGTAATCAAGTCAACTCAAATTTAACACCAATAGATAAATGCTAGTTACCGTTACCTTTATATAAAACTGCAGTTTTATATCATAAAAAATGTAATTTTTAGAATTATGAATGTAAACGCAAAAAATCATATAGAACTCAAATAGGGATTTGCTCAAAAATTCTAAGAAGCTCTAATAATTACTTTTGTTGGTCAAATCAACCTAAATTTAAAACCAATTGATGGATGACATTTAGCATTGTTTTCAAGTAAAATAATGTTTAGATATCATGAAAGATGTAATTTATAGAATCATAAATGTAAATACAGA
>NW_016240052.1:0-286 GCF_001687245.7 Rhagoletis zephyria | reverse complement strand
TGTAACTGGCCATAATAATTACTTGCGTTAACCAAATTAATTTTAACTTAATACCATTAGATAGGCACTACTTTGCAATTTTTTCAGGTAAAACTGAGTTTTTAAATCCTAAACGATGTAATTTATAAAATCATAAATGTAAACACAAAAAATCATATGAAATTAATATATGAAAATTTTAACTGGCTGTAATAATTTATTTTAAAAGTCGAATCTTCCTGAGTTAAACGCCAGTACGTAGATATCCGTTAGCTTAGTATTCAGGCAAAAACCGCAACTTGATAAC
>NW_016240051.1:839-1062 GCF_001687245.7 Rhagoletis zephyria | reverse complement strand
CAACGATATAGACATAGTACAGCGAATTAAAATTCAGCGGCTCCGCTGGTTTGGACATGTCGTTCGGATGGACAGAAACGCTCCTGCTCTGAAAATATTTAACGCGGGCCGCGATGTTGGTAACAGAGGAAGAGGAAGGCCTCCTCTGCGTTGGAAAGACCAGGTGGAGAAGGACTTGGCTTCACTTGGCATTTTCAATTGGCGTCAGTTAGCACAGAAGAGA
>NW_016240051.1:464-773 GCF_001687245.7 Rhagoletis zephyria | reverse complement strand
GACGTTTATTTCAAGACGAATATTATTTACGTCTTCTTATAATAATTATATCGGCTTTTTATTTTTTTTCGTCTCTCGGGACGTTTATTTCAAGTGAATATTATTTACGTCTTCTCATAATAGTTATATGGGCTTTTTATTTTTTTTCGTCTCTCGGGACGTTGATTTCAAGACGAATATTATATACGTCCCACATTTTTATACCCGAGCGCACTTGTGCACAAGGGTATATTAATTTTGTTCACATAACGGTTGTTTGTAACAGCCAAAACGAATCGAGATAGATATAGACAAATGTATACATAAATG
>NW_016240051.1:0-241 GCF_001687245.7 Rhagoletis zephyria | reverse complement strand
GAAGATAATTCACTCAAAATTGATATTTACAATAATTTTCAGACGAAAACTAAGAATATTATAAATTTTTGGAAAATGGGCGTAGCCACGCCCGCTTTTGGTTACATGTGTATATCTTGGTAACCGCTGCACCAATTTTTTACAAACTTGGCACAGTTGTTGGCCTTGATACAGCATACTAAATTTTTAAAATCGGACAATAACCACGCCCATATAACGGTAATTTAGAGAAATACAAAAT
>NW_016240050.1:385-1062 GCF_001687245.7 Rhagoletis zephyria | reverse complement strand
TAACCAAAAATTTTCCCCTGAACGTGATTGGGGCGAGCTTTGTGGTAACTGGTAACACGTGCAACACGATTCCTTTTTCCTTACTTTTTTGTTCAAAAGTTAAACACATTTTTTTTTTGGCTTTAATTAAAATTTAATTTTCTAAAATATTGACGGTTACTGCACCGCTCCTGATTTTTTATTCTTTTCAAATGTCATTCTGAGTACATTGGTTGGTTGGTTTTCTCGTTCTATCATTATATATCTGCACTCTAATGTTGGCGGATGTACTTTCAACGTACTGCCAATATAGAAGTATTACATATATGGGGAGAGCGTATACACAANTGGGGAGAGCGTATAGTGAAGAGCAAAGCGTACACACACTTTTTTAATTGAAGCCTTGCTCGATGAAAGCTCTTCGCTTCACTCGCCGCTCCACTATGTTTTGACCTATGGCGCTATGGCGACCGAACGAAATTGTTTATAATTCAAATTTAACTATTTTATAATGTAAAGGAATGGTGACAACAATTTTAAGTTTTCATTATTTCATTTCACGGGATATTTTTATGTTTTCGTTACGCTTTTTATCATTTCTTTATTTGTATCCGTAACTTTTTATTAATTTTTTTCCATTGCGTAATTTGTATACCAACTTATCACTTCGTTTGATAAGATATCGTAAATTCTCTTTT
>NW_016240050.1:0-189 GCF_001687245.7 Rhagoletis zephyria | reverse complement strand
GTAAGTCTTCTTAAAACTATTTAGTTTGATACCCACATTGCAATATTTCGTTTATTTAATCAATTTAACTGAGTTACAATTTTAAAATAGGTTGCAAACGCCTCAAAAATATTTCCAGCAGACATGTTTTTTAGACCTCATTAATTTGATTCCTATATTGTAATAAGTCATTTATTTTATCGATTAAAT
>NW_016240049.1:0-1062 GCF_001687245.7 Rhagoletis zephyria | reverse complement strand
ATTATTTAATTCAGCTCCCGGTTAGCCATAATGCGCCACAAAACCAATGGCAACGGCAGCTGTGTGTGGCAGGCGGTTGCATATCAGATGTAGCTACATAGAAGTACATGCATAGGTTGTTGTATGCCACAAATCAACAATGCAACAATATGGATTATTTTTTTTTTTTATTATTTTTTTTTTTAAATAGTAGGTATGTGCTACTTTTCCATTGGGAATATTTAAATAAATATGCATTCGAATAAAAATAATAATAAGTTCAAGCAGCTGCCTTTGCGCCGAAAGTATGAAATTCAAATGNGCCACCAGCAGGTGGAATAAGCATTTCCAATGGGGGGAAATGATTTTATTTTCCATTTTTTTCTTTAATTTCTTCTATTTTCATTCTGTCTCTCACTTGCGCGTTTGATTTCAAATTAGAAATGAAATAAATGGCACCAATTTTTCTTGCTACCAGCGTAGAGTTGTATGTAAATTTTCGGACTTTGAGAGAAAAAAGTAAAGCGAATTATAGCGAACAAAATATGTACATATGTATTGTTCCGCTAGAAAAATAGGCAACCAAATACTCGCACAAAGAGGCATTTTAATTTTTGCACCAAACGAAATTCCGCTACAGGTACTTTGCTTTGACAGCTGCAAGCAAGCAGAGCGCTGCTGTTAACCGACAACAACAACAACAACACCAACAAAACATTTACAACAGCTGTCATAATTTATGATTATTATGATTGTTGCAGCAGCGGCATTTGTGGTGGTTGTGCGTGAACCATCAACGATGTCTGCCTCTGCCCCTCTGCACTCTGCTTTTTCGCGAACAGTCAGTCGGTGCATTTCAACCAAGCACTGACCAAAAAATATTTCAAATGCAACTGTTGCCAACACCGCCGGCTGCTGCTGCTGCTGCTGCTCTGTTGTGGTTGTTGCTTTTGTGTAAAATTTACGCTCCACCTCGCAGCCATCATCTTCATCTATTCCCAATTATAAGTTGGGCCGGAAGGACACACCGTTTGTGTTGTTTTTGGTGCTTTTGTCGCCTTGTTATGCGAGTACCTGTGTATG
>NW_016240048.1:0-1062 GCF_001687245.7 Rhagoletis zephyria | reverse complement strand
TTTAATATTTACAATGTTTTTCAAGCTAAAATTTGTTTGATATTTTTTTATAAAAATATGGTTCATGGTTTAACAAAAACTATGTAAATCACACTTTCAAACTTTATACAGAACTTAAAAAAATTCCACAAATTTTTATCTAAACTTCGAGTTTTTGAACCAGAATATTTTACTAGAAATTAATGCAATTTTTGAGCGGCTAAATAACCGCATTGATTTTTAATAAATATTATCTCTTTTTGTTCATAGCGTTTTGTACTTTTTCCAATATAATCATGAATTTTTTGTGGAAGAAGACCTTTTACGAAAAAAATAAAAAAAGTCAACGCCATGTTTTTGTAAATTTCGCTTTTTGTATGAAAAAAAAAACACTTACAAATAGCTTCCATCCAACTGATTATTCAGATATGTGGCTTGGCTTCTAACTTCATCATAAAGACAAAGTTAACCGTGTTTTTGATGAATAAAAATAGTGCTGAATTTCCTACCTGCATAACTGAAGGAGTTATAACGCAAAACCACGTTTTCGATGACTTTATGGAAGAGTTAATGTAATATCAAAAAATGGTCATGTGCGCCATTGCATTTAGAAGGCTTCAATTAATCAGAAGCAACTATCAGAACCTTTGCCTAAAAGTTGATTTGATTCCTCGCTCGAAATATTCTCACTACAAGAAGGACCCTCATTAAAAGAATCTAATCGGGGGTTTTACACACACTTCTAGTCAAAACTTATTTAAATCATTTTACCGGTGTATGTAATGTTATATGGGAAAACGAAAAAAAAATCCTGTAACAAATTAAAATTTTTTTATAAAGAATGGCGTAGTAAAATATATATAGATATACATACATACATATCGTCCCCTTTGCGCGGAATTATCGTATATGGCATTTTTTTCGAAATTGACTTTCGGATGGAAATATCTTCTACACACCACGATCTAAAATCTCTATAATAATAATAATAATAATAATAGATTGGCGCTTAGTGTTTGGCCGAGCTTCTCCGTCGATTTGTGGTGTGCGCCTTGATGTTGTCACACAAAGCGGAGGGACCTA
>NW_016240046.1:0-1062 GCF_001687245.7 Rhagoletis zephyria | reverse complement strand
TT
Source organism: Rhagoletis zephyria (assembly GCF_001687245.7). Lineage (NCBI taxonomy): Eukaryota > Metazoa > Arthropoda > Insecta > Diptera > Tephritidae > Rhagoletis > Rhagoletis zephyria. Next base: position 1,060 of record NW_016240046.1, on the reverse strand, counting down.
CAAATTTTAGTAGCAGAGGAACATGATGCATATTAGATGGAGTGATCAGATTTTGGCAAACTTCAATGTTACACTTAATGTTATCACTAATAAATATGAGGTCAAGGATTCTATCCAACTTGTTAATAAAATTATTGATTTGTAATAAATTAAGGCTTAATAGGCTATCTATAAAGTAAACTTCATGGGACGCATTGACATTAATTGGCGAGAGACCAGCATTGGAAAAAGATGAGGACCAAGATACATTACAAAGATTAAAATCGCCTAACACACAAAGGTGGTCATCTCCTAGCTTATTTAATACTAAAGACATTATGTTGTCAGCATGCGCTTTATAAAGATTATAATTACTATTAGGCGGGATATAAGAAACAATCAAAAACAGAGAGTCATGACTAGATGAGGCACTGATGCGAACACAAAGCTGATCCAAAAGGGAATCATCATTTTCAAGCGAGACAGAGAACGAATGAAATTTACGCTTGAATCGCAATAAGAACTCCGCCGCCTCTCAGACAACCAGTCTTAGTTGCATCTCTGTCCTTCCTAAAGACATTATAAATCAAAAAATTCCTCCTATAATTATATTTCTGCCTATTAACATTTAAATATGCATAACAACTAAACTTATTAATATCCAATACTACGGGATCAGGCGCATCCGAGGACAAATGAACTAATTCGGATGAGTTTGTTTTGACATTCTGTGAAAAAAAACGGAACGGCCGAACAGAAACAGCTGGCCACAACTCTGGTCTTATTAGATTTTCGCAATCGAACTCGCTGACGTCAAGCTTAAAATTGACATAGGATAAGAAATCCAGTCTCGACTCTTTTTTGACTAACTTGTAGTACGTTATGTGCCGCTTATCAATGCCAGCGTGTCTCACCACATAATCAACAATATTGTCACAGGAGACGGTCGGCACGAAAGATGAAAGGTGCAACCACTCAAAGCGGGCAGCCACCCCAAGATCACTACAATCATTTGNCTCTGTGAAAAAAAATGAACGGCCGAACAGAAACATTAGCTGGCCACAACTCTGGTCTCATTAGA
>NW_016240045.1:712-1062 GCF_001687245.7 Rhagoletis zephyria | reverse complement strand
CGGCCACAGGAGCTTAAAAAGACCAACTGGTCCCCAACTGGTCTGAAGGAAAGTAGTTTCGGACTAGACCCAAACTGGCTCCCAACTGGTTACCGGACTGGTCCCCGACTGGTTACCAACTGGTCCCACGAACTAGGTACCAACTGGTCCCAAAGTGGTTACCAACTGGTCCACCTATACCTCAAGTGGTCCACAAGTCACTTCACTTACAAAGCATTCGATTTAGTTGACAATAGTCAAACTACATAACGTAGACCTAAAATTTCTACAGCGAAAGTAGAACTTTGAAATCGATTTTAAGCGGTCGTTATTCATATACCCACATACATACATACATACATATGTTTGCC
>NW_016240045.1:0-438 GCF_001687245.7 Rhagoletis zephyria | reverse complement strand
ATGCATTTACATATGTATGTACATACAAACGAGCACCAATTAATTTTATTTAAAGAAATGGCGTGTCGTCTATTTCCGCTGTAGCAAACGTAGTACATAGGGCGACATCTAGATGTCATCTACCTCGCCCTATTCACTATGGTTTTTTATAGGAGCTTTTCACAGCTTTGCTTCATGGTGTCGGACACACAACATTGAAAGTTTCTGGAACACAACATTGAAAGTTTCTGGAACACAACATTGCAAGTTGATAAAAGCGTTGTAAAATTGAAAAAAGCGTTGTAAAAATAGACACTTCCACTGTGGAAGCTGTGTTTGACGACCTTCGACTAGAGCTGCCATTTGCGGGCGTATGAGACGGTTATTTCCAAAACAACAGAATACAAACAAAAATATAAACAAGTAAGAAAGTCTAAGTTCGGGCGGAGCCGAACATTA
>NW_016240043.1:0-1062 GCF_001687245.7 Rhagoletis zephyria | reverse complement strand
AGTATATATATTTGCAATCAGGAGAACTCCCTCTACCGTTCCATAGCTAGCTTAATGCGGAACTCCGGGGATGCCAAACTAAATTGCAGCCTTGAAATTTTTTACTTTAATTACTAAGGGTATCTAACATTAAATTGGATTATAAAAATACAAAAAAAAAAGTCTGAAGTAGATTTTTAAATTGAATCTTCCATAATTTAAATCCGGAAATCCGGCCGGATTTTAGCTAGTATCCGGCCGGATAGTCGGATAACAGAAAAACTGCCGGATTCCGGATATCTACCGGAAACCCGGCATATCCCTANCCGGATTCCGGATATCTACCGGAAACCCGGCATATCCCTAGTCAGGACACTTTAATTCGACCCTGAAATCAGGGCGTGTCCTGATAGTCCTGATTTATCTGGTCTGGTCACCCTAGGTAACGACATAGTGCTTACCATAATGACAAGATTTCCTCTATCCGCCACTGGAAACGCGACTGTAGTGCTATGTTGAACTCGACCAAAGTGGCAATCGACGTTGTTTTCGCTGACCTTTTTTGCGCGTAATATATATAAAACAACTTTATTTATTTAGAGTATAGCATAAGCACCGCCAATAATATAAACCTGGACATCAAACAAAGAAAACCCCTTGGCAACAAGTTTTATTAGGGGCTTGGTAGGGAATTGAACAACAGACATATAACTCTTTCTAAACGAAAAAAACCTATGCTCTACAAATCTCTTATCGCGTCCATCTTTGTATGGGGTGCAGAAATGGGAACAATGTCGAGCAAAAAATTGAGAAAACTTTCGGGGCTACCGCGATAACTACTCTACGTAAGATCTAATAACCAACTCGCTTATATTATGAGTAACGAAATATGTATATAAAATGATAAACGATGAGACTGTTGAACACTTTTTGTACATCTGGGCCTATGTTAGAATTAGCTACGAAGTTTGGAGCTCAAGTCTTGAACGATGAATTGCTAAGCTCCTTGATACCCAGCAAACTACTTTATACACGAAACTGCTTGTCAAAGAAATGTCTAGAAATTAAATAGGTACTGGTCGC
>NW_016240042.1:0-1062 GCF_001687245.7 Rhagoletis zephyria | reverse complement strand
CTCAGTGATTCGTTTGTCATTAACACACCTTTTTGGAAAGGTAACAAACTACTTTTCCCAAAAGCCCGCGTGTGCTGCATGCAGTTGTCCATTTTGGAAATGATTTCCAGCAGCTCCGACAAACACATTCCAAACGGTTTGGTGGATGGAAATGACTGCATCGTTGTAAGTTTCGAATTTAGTAAATCGAACCAATCGTTGACGATTTCAAAGTAGTCCGCTGTTTCGCATGCCATGTATACGTCAAGTCCTAAACTAAAACAACGACGTAAAGCGCTAGCTGTACTATGCGAAAAAAGTTGCGCAGCAAGTTTGACTTTTTGTCGTTCAGCATGGTGGACTGTTAGGTGGCGGTTAGAAATTTTATCGCTTATGGAGACATCCGAGACCGATGTATGTGCTAGCAAGTCGGAAATGCTCCGGGACGACAACAGAACGTTTTAAAAAAAAAGCCCATTATCGTTGTAATGATTTCGCAATAGCTTAAGCAAATGTGGTACATCGGCAAAAACAAAAACCTTCCCGTCAGTTGTAGGATTCGAAAACCATGTTTGTTCTAAAAGGTATACAAAACTATAAATGTACTGAATGAAAGAGCTCGAAAAATTCACATACCGTTGGAAACATTAAGCTCTTTCCAAAGGGCTAAATTCCCTCCTCCCATATCCGAAACAACCCCCACAACAGGATAGCCTACCTCTTGGAGCTGTTCAATCAAGTTGAACATAATCGATTTCGTCATCCTGCAGTCGTATGCGAAAAAAACAGGTTGCTTCCAAGAGCGCTTAAGTCCTCGAGCAATGACCACTTGCACATAGTTGCTTGGCTTTCGAACGGTGTCTGTGAGCNACTCCACTTTCATTTCATCGAAAGCTAAAATACAATGTTTGTCACCCACTGACATGCCACTTGCGCTGCGCATTACGCTCAATGAAAAGCTCAAGACACCGTCTTCAAACTTAAGCTTTTGGCACCATTTCGCCATAGACGACTGACATGGAAGAGGAAATCCGTGCTTAAGTAAATGGGTGTAGGCTCTTGGTCCGGCTGAATGCAGCGGTA
>NW_016240041.1:0-1062 GCF_001687245.7 Rhagoletis zephyria | reverse complement strand
AATGAGCATACACGTTGCGGTCAATTATGCGGCTAAGGAAGGTAGCGCATAGAAAATGGTGGAAGGCGAAAGAAGCGAACTGAAACAAAGGAGCAAAAAAATAAATAAATTAACAACTCCATTAAAAAATACCCTTAATTTTAATGGTCACTTGAATGCAATATTTTGAATTATGCGCAATCACTACAAATATTTTATCAACAAATTTGAGCAGGGCTGCCAAATAAGTTAATTAATATTATTTTATATCTATCCTTCCGAAGCAACATTTGGTACCAATACTAATGGACCAGTATAAAATTTTTGGTTAAATTTGTTCGATAGCTTTTTTAATGGTTAACGATATGATTTTAATATTAGTTATAGTACATTTTTTATAGAGTTGCCACAGCTATATTTTATAAATACTCTTACAAAATCTCAGAAATTTAGTTAAACTTGAGTAACGCTTTCAAAATAAGACTCTTTCATTAAAATTGCCAAACCTGTTAGTAGGGTTGCCCCGTAGTCATAAAAAAAAAACTCTCGAATTACAACGTAATAAGTCAGCAATGGAGTTTTAAATGGGCATCGAACGAAGGACCAAAACAAAATATTTTTTTACTGTTTGAAAATGGGTTGCCTTAGAATTGTATTTAAAATTGTTAAAATCTAAATTTAGAGAAATAAAAATCTAACAAATAGCTGTTAGTCCGTAAATTACGAGTATTATTTGCGAAATTAAAGCAGTGTTTGCATTGTTCAACTTTGCGTGCAACATTTTCCTTCAGCTNAGTTGAATGACTAAAAATATCAAAATATGAAAAAATATCAAAATATCCACCATAAACATGCGTTTGCATTGTTCAACTTCGCGTTCAACTTTCAACTAATCGCTTTCAACAAAGTTGGTCGACAGCCAACATTTAGCCATTCAATTTTTTTTTCGTGCAACGCAATTTTCTATAGAAAATCTGTTCGATATGAATAGCCAATTTAAGTTATTAGACCTTTTTTAATAAGGGTTGCCATACTGAGTTTAATTAAGATACAAATTTCATTAAATTATACAGTCTTAAAACA
>NW_016240040.1:0-1062 GCF_001687245.7 Rhagoletis zephyria | reverse complement strand
AAATTCGTTTTTCATCAACTTCAAGATTCAAAAACAGCTCAGCCTTTGCAACATTGGGTGGCGGTATCTGTTGCCAGGCTCTTCAACTACCATCACCACCACCACCACCACCACCGCCGGCATCAGCTGATGATAAGCGGCGGCGGCGGTGGTGGTCGGAGATAACAACAAACACTCTCCAACTGTTTTCCCGCTGTACGCTTTTCAGTTTGCGACAAGGTGGCACAGCGTTTTACTCACCGCTTCCACAAAAAATGACCTTCCATTGTGATTGGGGAAATGTACTTCTTCTTTTTCATTCTCGTCATCATCACCATCATCAAAAGCAAGAGCAGCAGCAGCAATAACATCAGCTTACTCTCTCTCCCTTCCTTTGCCAACTTGTCCTGCCGAAGGCGCAGAAAAAAATATCGCCACTGAAGATATCGTCACCACTGAGGAGGACGAACACGTTATGAGAGATGCAAGGGGAGATTGGCTAATGCAGTAGCAGCAAATGATGGTGTTCACTTTTTCACGAGAAGAGCAGCTCTGATCTCGTGGGCACCATCGAGTACTGCTGTCGTCGACGATAGCGGTGGTCGTCTGCTGCTGCAGCAGCGGCAGCAATCGCCGTACACACCGTCTCACACACAGATTATCAGCCACCAAAAATAAGCAACCGTGCCTGCTTCTGATGCGACCCTTCTGAAGACCGTCCGAAACGTGAAAGAAGAAAAAGAAGAAGAAGAAGAGGATCATTTCATATTCTACCGACAGCTTTAAATCTAGATCATCCTTTTCAATTTGACCAGAATTACATCATCATCATCATCATCATGTCTACCACCATCAACTCACCACCCCCTCCGCGAAGTCCCGTAAAGTTGGCCAACTTTGAGGAGATGATGCTGGGCGGCGTGGGCGCCGCCTGCGCCGGCCTCTTCACCAACCCGCTGGAGGTGATCAAGACGCGCATTCAACTGCAGGGGGAACTGCAGGCCCGAGGCCAGTACACCGTCCACTACCGAAACGTCTTTCACTCCTTCTACGCGGTGGCCCGGGCGGAGAGTCTGGTCTCGC
>NW_016240039.1:0-1062 GCF_001687245.7 Rhagoletis zephyria | reverse complement strand
TAAGTAGACCAAAAGTAGATTAAAAAACTAAAGCATTGTTTTGTTAAAAATGGTAAAATGATCAATCAATCACGAGCTATATAGCAACTTAAGTTCAAACTACTTTATAACTCTAAGTTTCGTATTCAGATGGCGAAAATATGTTATGAAAACTCGAAACGGTGGAGAGAACTGAAAAAATTTAAAAAGTTAATTAAATTTAATATGTGCTACAAGTAAAAAAAATTTTATGGTGGGGACATGTCACGTCAGATATCACATTTTAATTTAAAATTAATCAACAACGAATTGCTTCTGATTAAAACTGAATTGGTTCTAATGGTCCGTAATTTGACTTTATTTTAAGAAACTTTAGAAAGGAAGCCCTTACAGGATTCACAGAGCTTTGTTTATTTTTGCATGTACTCTGAAACCACTTCGGGTTTTGTCACGTCCGTTACGACCTACTTTTCAGCGCACCTAACTTTTTTGTCAACCAAAGGACGGTATAAAAGCTACACAACGGCAAATTTTTTTTAAAAGTGACTTCCGTTTTCTTTTGATTTACTTAAATCTAAAGTCGTACGAATGTCAAAAAAAAAAATAATATTTCAATCGAAAGCTTTTAGTGACGATAAGAATAATAAATATTGCCCAGAGAATGATTGATTTCAAAATGTTCAGTTTTGAGCTAGTCTTCTAGCGATCAAACTTCACATCAGTACTATACTGGTTAGTGTACTAGAATTTCTTACCCGTTGGCTTTTAATGGCTAAATGTTCGATTAATGGTAGTTAAGTATGATCGTATTTAAGTATATATGTACGTGTGTATGCATGTACTTCCAAGTCATAATGCAGGTAGGCTTGTTAGTTGAGGAAACGTAAACGAAAACGGAAATGGATCAAATTGAAAACTTTGGCAAGCATGCAAAAGGCGAACTTTTCAATAACTTTATACTTTTAGTATAAGTAATATAAGTAATAATACTTTACCAGTAATATCTACCAGTCCTCTTCATGCGTATGTATATACGTGCATTTGCTTGAACTTTAAATAGTTTACGGAGTATAGCGGAAGAAG
>NW_016240038.1:350-1062 GCF_001687245.7 Rhagoletis zephyria | reverse complement strand
ATAAAAAGTGTTACTCCATGTTACAGTTTTGCTCGTCACTGTATATGTGTGTCAGCTGTTTGCTGTAGTTTGGCGCTTAGCTGTGAAGGGCTATTGTCCCGCGTATGTAAGAGTATATATGTATATATACATACCTAGATGGTAGAAAGGGAGACCAAAGTGAAAACAAATATGTACATGGGCTGTTTGATCTACTAACAAGTATGTATGCACATATATATGTGCGAATTCGCTTGCTATATGCCTGGAGGCACTATGGTTCGTACGTATGTATGTATGTACATATGTATGCACGTATATATATGCACATTAGACTGCATCACTCCCCATCAAAAAAAAAATTGGTACTATTTTTCCATTGGAATTATAAAATCTATTATATTTTAAGACGTCCACCAAAATATTTCGGAAAAATATTAAGATTTAAGTGAGCTGGACCGATTTGAAAATACCTCCAAAAATGGAGTTTTTTATGAATAAAAATAGTTTCTTAAAGATTTTTTTTGGAAAAATCCTCTCAAATGACAAAACGGCTCACAGTGGTTCGGATCGCAAATCTAGCTGGACGAAACTATTTAAACAAATACTCTTTGATGGATCTTTACACCACTTCTTACCTAGGGGATTTTTGGGTCGCTGATTACGAATCTGAAGTCACTTATCAAAAATTCAAAATGGCGGATCCAATATGGCGGACTAAAATTAAAAAAAG
>NW_016240038.1:0-212 GCF_001687245.7 Rhagoletis zephyria | reverse complement strand
CAAAAATTCAAAATGGCGGATCCAATATGGCGGACGAAAATTAAAAAAAATCGGTAGATTTCTATGTATCTGGGGGTTTTCTGGGTTGCTGATTACGAATCTAAAGTCATTTACTTAATTTACTTTATTTACTTCGGAACGTGCATTTTCATCAGATTTTTTTTTTCAATTTACTAAGCACATAATCACGGACACCTTGTTGTCTTTTAGAA
>NW_016240037.1:0-1062 GCF_001687245.7 Rhagoletis zephyria | reverse complement strand
CTAACCTAAATGCAACCTAACCTAAATTTAGGCGGGAAAAGTCTTCCCGAAAGCTTTCTGTAAACATTGCCCGATTTTTTCAGTTTGTTTTGTTGTGTTCACGGCTGAGCTGAACTTTGTTTCCAACTTTGTTTCTTTATTCCGAAACTTCTTTTGATCACCACCTCCCCCAATGGATCCTCTTCTTTGGACACCTACTTTGANTAATCTTTGGGTAAGTTTGCAGACATCCACTCTCTGCTTTATAACTTTATTGTGCAGTCTCAACTTTTAAATTCAGTCTTGTTTTAGCTATGCTGCGCAGCAGCAGCTCTTTGCCTGCCTGATTGCCTCCACCGATAATTGTTAGCTTGTTTTGCAATATTGCTGAACGTCATCTTCAAATTCAAATTAATCAACAGTAAAACTTTCTCCTTTTTGACTTTTTGTTTAAAAGTAAGAGCAGAAAAAACAATCAAACTTGAAGTTCCAAAAATACTTTTTATTAAGCAGCAACATATTCAGAAAAAAAATGTTTTAAAGTGCAAGTTGTAGCGGTCTCTAATTTTATTTTTACTACAATTGTTGCTATGTTTAGTAGTTTAGAAAAAGAGAATTGGTTGTGAAAGGGCGCAAAAGAATAAAAGGAAGAAAACCGGCTTTTCATTACGGCGATGTGAACTGTTGCCTACGACCACTAAAAATTGATTATGAAAGTGAAGCACCTGCGATGTCGTAGTTGATGAATCGCTTTAGCCGTCTGACGTAGCTCTGAAAGGTGTACAGGTCATCGTGGCCAGCGCCCTCAATCCACAGCGGAGTGACCGCACGGCCGCCGGCCAGTTCGTGCAGCTGTTTGCCGTGGGCAATGGGCACCACCTGGTCTTCGGTGCCGTGCATCACCAGCACTGGACAGAGCGCCTTCGAGATCATCGTCACACTGAAAAAGAACATTTAGCATTAGCAAACAACAAAACCAGGGCTGCTTACTTTTCAAAGAAGTCGCCAAAACGGCTACTCTCTTCAGAGCTGGCGAGCCTGGCGGCGGAGAGGAAGGGCGAGTGGAGGATGAGCCCGGCGACG
>NW_016240036.1:0-1062 GCF_001687245.7 Rhagoletis zephyria | reverse complement strand
TGTAAGCGCATCACGCAAAAAGTAATGCATAGAAATAAAGGCAGTTCTCTCCGATGTACATATTGCTAGAAGTCTAAAATATAGAATCCATTTTTTCAGTTTATTATCGATCTTTATTCCTCGGAATTTAAATCTATTAACTTCTTCTAGTGCTTTGTTGTTTATATTTAGAGTTAGCGCCGCACTGATCTAAAAATTTCGCCTTGATATAACAATAGATTTAGTTTTATTAACATTCAATTCATGTGTCTTGTACTTTGTATTTCACTAAACTAATAACCGGCTACACCGATTTAGTTCATATTTGGAACATATGCCAGCACCTTGGAAAAAACTTTCCGGCCAAAAATTTAATCGGTGTGTGGCGCTGGGCTCGGGACATTCCTAAAATTCGTATACAGACTAAACGTAAAAAACCAATATATTTCTAAAACCAAATACGCTGGAGAACTGAAACTTAGCGCTGATGAATATATGTATTGCAAATTCATTGGAAAAGGGGGCGTGGCACCTTCCATACAAACTGAACTTCTTATATAGCTTAAGTCTGGAACCGCTCACGCTAACGTCCTGAAATTCGACACAGCTACATATGTTACCAATATCGTACTTATGGCGGGAAATGGTTATTATTTGAAAGGCTAATTTATGTAAACGGGNATGGGGTTAAGTATGCATAGAAAGACCGCAAAATTGTGTAAGCGCACCTTTGTCTGACGCCTTCATGCGACAAATGCGATCTTGCATCTTCCTAGAAATCAGTTCATAAATATAAACACGAATTGTAAAAGTGGCGAATTAAAAAGGAAAGAGCACCGTAAGTATATAAATTGCTTCATTTGAATGATATTCAGGAAATCACACGACTCATTTTGACAATGTACGGGAAAACTTTTCATCCTGTGTTACAGCGAGGATTCTTGGCTATCCCATAACAGAAAACGCATATCTGTGCTCTTGAGTTGACTATTATTGGCTTACGCATCGGACCAATGTTTTAGTTGTAAGATTGTAAAAAAAGATTACGCATGCTTGGCAGAGATCTCACAAAAATAAGACCAT
>NW_016240035.1:0-1062 GCF_001687245.7 Rhagoletis zephyria | reverse complement strand
GGGCTGATGGATGCGGCGGCTATGGTGAAAGCGGCGCGTAACTGGAAAACGGTACCGGAACAACAGCGTTGCGAGATCAATGCGCCGCATGTGGATAAGTAAGTATTGGAATGGCAAGTGAATGAAGGATGGAAATATTTAGGAGACTTAAAGACATTAATCGGTGGCTTCATATGATTTTTAACATTTAATAACTTTACACNTGCCAGAAGCCCAATCGGAAAGACTTGAAACTCGAGCCATCTAGCCCATCAAAGGAGCTACTAACCGAGCACCGAAGGCCTAATGCTTGGAAATGCCCCCGTGTCTGTTTTTGTCCCATTTGATACCAATTGGTAATGCTTAATAAAGCAAGTACTTCACCACCTGGGCTCTACTCTGTATTGCGGTTCGAAAAGCAAATCATTGGGACTCGAATACTTGGCACTATGAATGTGTATTTGTCCGTGTCGGCTTTCGAATCGCATTGAGTTTCGAATCGCAATACAGAGTAGTCGCCCTGAACTTTCCAGTTTCGACGGGGTCGGACCAAAGGGTGAGTTGATTGGTTTGAGCTGGCATGTTTGGAGTCGTGTGGGGAGTCTTCACAAGCCGGACAGTCATTGGAAATATTAGGGTCGAGTCTGGGCAGGTAGCTGATGAGACGGCTACTGTAATGGCACTACTAACGACATGCCAGCGACAATTCAGCCCTGTGCCCTGTCCTAACAGTACAAGGGATGGCGGAAAATCGTTTCACAATACGTAACGAAAACAAACAAATTTTAAAGAAAAATTGTTGTAAGAATCCTAATAAATCTACAAAGCCTTATTTGCAATGCAAGTGCAAGCTGTGTATATTTAAAAAAAAAACTAGCAAAACAAAGTACATACATACATCTAACAACACAAAATACAATCTAATAATGGCACAAAGGTAACAAAACTATCAAAAAAATGCATACAAAAGAAAATCTATTACGCCAAAAAATAGCAGCCATACGTATTAGAAAATACGCATTTATGGATATAAAAATGTACATACATCAGTAGATTTGTAGAAAAAAATATAAACGAGAAATT
>NW_016240034.1:0-1062 GCF_001687245.7 Rhagoletis zephyria | reverse complement strand
TTTCGTACTATATTTTTAACTCGAAGTAATTGGATTTCCAATTGTGAGTGAATATTCCTTTGCATTTCATTCAAGAAGGAAATTGTATGTAAAGAAACATAATACTTGAGAAGAATTCGCCAAGGAAAATAAAAATAAAAGGCATTAACATTACATCAGCGTCACTGGCATCCATCTTGTTTGAAGGTTTTGACACAAATAAATTAAAAAATTTTCAGCGAAGTGTCGCGCCGCTGCAGTTTCAGTGCGATATACCAAAAAATTTCGCGCCGTGTCGCGTAGTGCCGCTGCAGTATCGCGTCGCTTAGTGCGGTCTTACCTTAATGAGTGAACATGAAAATGAAAGCTGAAAAGCACAAGAAAGCGTACATTACTTGCTAGTATTAAACCAAATATAAATTTTAAGAATTTCAACTGTCAAAATTTTACTTAGCATTTGGCAAAGCAAAATTCAATTTATTTCTACACCATAGTAGCCGTGGGTAACACAGTGCGGCGCCGAGCCATTGCGCTGATACCGAGAAGTGAGTTACTGGCGCCGACACCGATGTTCACAACTCAGTAACGCAATGGGTCCAGCAACACCGGAACACTGACAACACCAGGCGGCGCAAAGAACCAGCAAAGAACACACAAAAGCGAAGTAGCACTTGTAAAATGTGCAGCACAAGGCGAATTTTTACAAGGTGGTGTTGCTAGAATTCGTCGCGGTCCTTCTGAATGTGAAAATGATGGGTTTGTTGTATTTTTGGGTTTTGAACTTGGATATACTTGAGTTTTTTTTCAACCGATATCACCTTGTATTAATTCACTTTGGTGCAGCATGCAGCAGTAAAGGAAATGAGCTTTAGCCTGAAGAGGCGCAATTGCGCCAACGCACTGTGCTGATTCCGACAGTGGCGCTGGAGCTAGTGTGTCAGCGCCAAAAAATTTGCGACGTTACCCAGGCCTACACCATAGCAAATTTTTTCGCCCCGTCTCGCCCCGGAGAAAAAAGTTACTGATTGTCCCAGGACATGAACCAAAAATACAAGATCACCTAATCAAAGAAGCAAGAAAAAA
>NW_016240033.1:751-1062 GCF_001687245.7 Rhagoletis zephyria | reverse complement strand
CCACGGACATTCAAGGAGCTCATAATTCTCGTTATCGCTTAGTTTACGGCGACCAAAATTTGATGCATCATTAAGCGGAACCTGCAAGGACGTGGATATATAAATTCGGTTGCAGAGAACTTAAAACTTGATTTTCGTGACGCAGAGGGTTGTGAAATTACCGGCATATTGAAAACAATGAGGGTGTTAATTTTTTAAACTTAGGGAAGCGACTATTTTTGGGCCTTAATCAAACTACGCCTAAACGTTAGTATTCATACATGCTAGTAAAATTCCAATAAGATTTTCTATATCTCATCATTACGGCCCGC
>NW_016240033.1:318-521 GCF_001687245.7 Rhagoletis zephyria | reverse complement strand
GAATGCATTCGGTACGTAGCACTTTTTGCTCTGGTGATTCAGCGACATTGAAAATACACTTTTTCTCCCAGATAAATATGTAAATTAATTTCAATTACTTCTCCCATTTCGAAAACCTTAAAACGCAAACCAAAATGTGCATATAGTATATATGTAGTACTTTTAGGGATTATGTAAAGTATGTATGTATATAAAGTGGTGTT
>NW_016240033.1:0-174 GCF_001687245.7 Rhagoletis zephyria | reverse complement strand
AAATTTCGCAAGGGGGCGTGGCACCGCCAATAGACCTGCAAATGTTTAATCAGCTAAAACTTCGGAACCATAAGTCGAAAGAATTTGCAATTTGGTGCGAAGACATGTCTACGGGAGGCGCTTAGTGTAAGGTATATATAAAAGAGAGCGTGGCACATGAACTTGAAATTTGGT
>NW_016240032.1:0-1062 GCF_001687245.7 Rhagoletis zephyria | reverse complement strand
CAGAGACGAGGGGGCAGAGGACGGTGCTCTGGGGGAGGAGATCGTCTCCGGCACTCACTCTCTCCAAACTGCAGCTCATCAACGAGGACGACGCCGATGAGTATTTGGCACCACCAGCAGCAAAGTGCTGCCTCTTCTTCTTCTTCTGTGGATTCAATGGTGTTTTTCCTCTCATTTTCGGTGCAGAAAGCTTTGCTGCACCATATTAATTGCCTCTAATTAATATGCGCCCGCGCGCGAATGGGGAACAACTGACAATTAACTGTCTGTGTGGCTCGGGCTCACAAAACGCACAACTTTTGCGCCTTCAATTGGCCTCATCATATTTTCCCCCTTTCTTCCTTCCCTCCTGTAATCCGTTTTCACTCGTTCATCTCCTGCAGTGTGCACAGTGTGCACATCATCAGTGTGCACCGAGCACCGACGATAAACACTCTGACAATGCAGCAGCAGACGATGGTGCTGTGCACTCATTTCACTCCTTCAATGCTAATCTAATCATCGACACCATCGCCGGGCATTATCGTTAATAAGGCGTTGATAATGATGGTCTTCATGCAGACTGAGAGAGGCAAAGAGTTAGAGGGCACACAGACTGTGTACTGTAAGCTGAAGTGCACCTCGAGCAGTGGTCTTCCTCCTCTTCTTCCTCTCTGTGTTTTTTCACTGGACGTGTCAAAACNAAAGAGTTAGAGGGCACACAGACTGTGTACTGTAAGCTGAAGTGCACCTCGAGCAGTGGTCTTCCTCCTCTTCTTCCTCTCTGTGTTTTTTCACTGGACGTGTCAAAACACGACCAGCAAACACTGCACACCATTCACCATAGACTGCTATCTCCTTTCCCTAATTGCGCACTGGCCGAAGGCTGAAAGATGAAGCCAAAGCCGAAGCCTGCCAGCCTCAGTCGAGACGGTAATTCAATTATCCAGTCGCAAATAGTCGGTCAATGAGTGAGTGAGGCACTAGTGTGCCGTAGTTTGGCTACTCTGTGCTTTTACCATACAAACACTTTTTAGATGAAGCAAAATAGAAATCACGCAATTTCAATGTCAACAATGTCGG
>NW_016240031.1:991-1062 GCF_001687245.7 Rhagoletis zephyria | reverse complement strand
TGAGGCCGCACTACTCAGTCCATGTCATTGATGTGGATATCAGTAGAAGAGTCTTTAAACAAGCTATCTAA
>NW_016240031.1:0-776 GCF_001687245.7 Rhagoletis zephyria | reverse complement strand
TATAGCTTATATCTGGGAAAACTCTTGTTGTGGAGATATTGCTATTCAAATTGAAAAAATGTCCCTCCAAAAGGGGTCAAATGGTTAAAAATTAACATATCCGTCTAATTTGGTTACTTTAAGATATAAGAATAACATACCCAGTTCCCCGAAAAAAATCGCCCATTCCCCGATTGCCACTTAAACCGAAATTCCTTGCAAATCGGGGAACTTCCCGAGAGTTGACAAGTTGAAGGATGCAGCTGTGCTAATCACTTCGTACATGTCTTGGAAACCACAATTTAACTGTATTTTAGAGTTTTTTTCAGTCACATGCCGAAATTGTAACATTCTTCCCCATTTTAATTGCNCAGTTCCCCGAAAAAAATCGCCCATTCCCCGATTGCCACTTAAACCGAAATTCCTTGCAAATCGGGGAACTTCCCGAGAGTTGACAAGTTGAAGGATGCAGCTGTGCTAATCACTTCGTACATGTCTTGGAAACCACAATTTATCTGTATTTTAGAGTTTTTTTCAGTCACATGCCGAAATTGTAACATTCTTCCCCATTTTAATTGCAGGTATGTACACAGTATTTAACTATGCTACATGGGTTTATCACCCGCACTTAACCTACCTGGTATTTACCTATAGTTGTACATAAATATGTATGTATGAATGCATTTAGTTCACCCAATGTGCCGCTACTACTTACATACATATGTATAAAACTACTTGAGAAAAAATCATTAATGGGCACGTTCAGAAGGCGCAACAGCTCAGTAACTGTTGCGATT
>NW_016240030.1:0-1062 GCF_001687245.7 Rhagoletis zephyria | reverse complement strand
CATTGACTTGATTCTAAGAACTCGGTTCTCTTATTATATTAACACAAAGGCAATAACGCAAAATTTATTTCCATTTTTTATTGCCGTTTGTGCTATTGCCGAAAATAAGACTGCAGACGAGTTAGCCAAAAAAAAGACCCCACATTGGTCTCGATCGAAGGTCCCATCTCATCCCCATTTGGAGAAATTTACAGAGAAATTTTTCCACAACCTTCAGATCGTCGATCAAAGGATTACAAAACTAATGTGGCCCGTGTACAAGCCTAAGAGAACTGTACCTCTTATCTGGCACTACAACCATTTGCCGGTTTGGGCCGACATCAATTGTTTATTCTAATTGCAGACAGGTCTTTCTGCATACGGTCCTTCCATTTTGTTCGTGGGCGCCCTTGCTTTCGTTTTCCGCAAATGGATGGCCGAGTCGAAGCATCTTCTTCAGTACCCGTCGCTCACGCGAGCAGGGCCGTAGATCTTGTGTATAATAGTTTTCCCGAAAGCCTCGAATATCTTGTCATCTTTGTTTGATATCGGCAATTTTTCTGTTCGTCGAGAGGAGCTCCGCTTTTCAATTGCCTACCGAGCCCAAAGTAGCACTTGTTGTCAAGAGTCTCTCTTCGCTTAATCTCCAGCTGACGTTTTTCATTTATGTTGGATCCTGGGTAGACAAAGTCCTTTATTACTTGAGTATTATAATTGCCAGCTAATAGCGATTATTACTGGGTATTGGCCAGCTGGCAGCCACGCCAGAAGCCTGGGCATCGCTTGCAAGACGAATAAGGCACCGTAGAACACCTTCTTTGCAGATGTCCAACTTTAAAGAGGAGCAGCAATACCATACTAGGAGCACATGAGATCATATCCTTACAAAAACTCTCTGATATAAGCTTCTGCTATAAAGTCAACTTTATCAACCACTATGCTTGGTTCTAATATATTTGGGGTTTATCGAAACCCAAACTGTTTCACATCAGACTCTTAGAATTATTGACAGCATCCATCTCGCGGTACGATCTTTTCGTAATTACCCACACTAGCCCTTACACTATAGCAGTTTCACGCGTT
>NW_016240028.1:0-1062 GCF_001687245.7 Rhagoletis zephyria | reverse complement strand
TGTATAACTTGGTAACCGATGCACCAATTTCTTCCAAACCTGGCACGGTCAAAATNGTGTATAACTTGGTAACCGATGCACCAATTTCTTCCAAACCTGGCACGGTTGTTGGCCTGGGCACAAAATTTGGCCGAAAATTTTTAAAATCAGACAATAACCACGCCCACATCCCATATAACGGCAATTTAGACAAATACAATATCTTCGATAAATTCGTAAATATTAAAGCTAATTAATACAAAATTGATGCTTCCAACAATTCTTTACCAAGAAATAC
Source organism: Rhagoletis zephyria (assembly GCF_001687245.7). Classification (NCBI taxonomy): domain Eukaryota; kingdom Metazoa; phylum Arthropoda; class Insecta; order Diptera; family Tephritidae; genus Rhagoletis; species Rhagoletis zephyria. Next base: position 785 of record NW_016240028.1, on the reverse strand, counting down.
GCTTATGATAAAATTTTGGAAAATGGGCGTGGCACCGCCCACTTATGATCACATATATGTATCTCGGTAACCGTTCTACCAATTTGTACTAAACTCGGTATGGTTATTGTGCTTGCTACATAAAACCAAAACGTTGAAAATGATTGAAATCGGACTAAAATTACGGCCGCTTTTCATATAACGGTAAATTTCAGAAATGCTTGAAACTTCAATATTTCGAAATTTAAGTACGCTAATTTACTCAAAATTGATACACCCCGGCTTACCATGTACTTGGTGTTGTTTTGCTCTAGATTGCACCGTTTGTGGGCCTGTTGAATGAATTTATGTCATGGTTGTATGAAAGACCAAAAAATTTGGATTTTCTGGCAAGTTTTACAACTTATCGCTATATTAATGGCCATGTTGCATAAACTCATTTAATTTGCGTTTATTTTGTACACTAAATAACCGAAAATGGATAACTCAGCCGAAATAGGTACCTGCTTTCGTTGAATTTTATAAATGTAAGCCGAAACTATGAAATTGTAAAAATGAGATTTTACAATGAGACTGCTCGCAAAATTGCAATGTTTGTGGGTAAAACGTCCAACTTGATTGCGGATTGATTTGAACCAACGTTTTCGGCTNCGTTTTCGGCTTGCATTATGTCAAAAGGATGTGTTTGTTGTAATTCATTCTGTCATTTACTACCATTATGCGTAGGCCAATTCATGAAATCATTGCATGCGTTTGTGTAGAAACAGAATGAATGAACACCATTTCATGATTTCAATTAACGCGAA
>NW_016240027.1:272-1062 GCF_001687245.7 Rhagoletis zephyria | reverse complement strand
GGAAGAATTCGACCACCTTGCCTGCCGAGACCTCGTGCGTGAGTTCTACTTCAGCCCATTTTGAGTAATAGTCCATCACCACAAGGGCAAACCTGTTCTGAATGCCTGCCGACGAGTCCGGTCCTCGGATATCCACCGCCAGTTTTTCCCAAGCCCGTGATGGCCACTGGGTTACCTGCACCGGTATCACTACTGGTCGTACTGTTCGGTCACTATTCATACAGATTGTACACTGACGAATTGCTTCTTCCACACAGCGATCCAATGCCGGCCACCAATAAATTTCTCTTAATCTTTGTTTCGTCCGAACCATTCCCTGGTGCGCTTCGTCATGGGCAATTTCGATTGCTTTTGCTTGCAAACATTGTGGTAGTACGATCTTATCCGCTCGCATAATAACACCGTCTTGCTCTGATAATTCATGGATTACGGAGGCCCAGCTTCGTTCCGAAATTCTAGGATTTCTCGCTCTCAGCCAAAATCTGACCTTAACTAACTCGGTATCTGTCTCGGATTGTGCTGAAATCTCTTCCCATGTTATGGGTCTTGTGACCGCCCGGAGATGTGCCACCACGTTCTCATCTTCCGTTCCCGATGTAACCAAGTCGGTTGTTGGAAGTCGAGAAAGCATGTCGGGCACGTTATTACTCGTTCCAGGTCTGTATTCTACTACGAAATTGTATCTGCGCAGTCGCTCGACCCAGCGAGCGATTCTCATAGGCGCTCTCCCAACCCCCGATGTTCCCAGGAGCGTTACTAACGCCTGGTGGTCCGTCCGCAACCTGAATTT
>NW_016240027.1:0-235 GCF_001687245.7 Rhagoletis zephyria | reverse complement strand
ACCTGAATTTTCGTCCGTATAAAAACACGTGCCATCTCTCAATGGCGAATAAACATGCTAGAGCTTCTTTCTCTCCGGCCGAATAGCGGCGCTGCGCATCACTCAATGCACACGATGCGAACGACACTGGACGCTCGCCGTCGTCATGCACCTGTAGCAACGTCGCTCCGAGACCGACATTCGAGGCGTCGGTTGCCACAATAATTTCTTTTGCGTAATCGAATATCGCCAACGG
>NW_016240026.1:0-1062 GCF_001687245.7 Rhagoletis zephyria | reverse complement strand
TACGTAAATTATTTTTTTTATTTAGTATTTAGTTTGTATTCTTTTTTTGAGTTTTATTGTAGGTATTTACTTTTAATTTTTACTTACTTTACCATTTTCTGGCGTTTGATAATTGCAAATAAAATGCTAATTTCATACTTCCTGCAAGAATTTAAAATTTCTTTTTAAATATGTTTATATTTTTTAGTTCTTTACATGCTTTTTATGCCGATTTTCTGCATTTGATAAGATTATATATAATGCTATGTTCACACTGCCTTTAAGAAATTATGATTTGTCTTCTGAAACTGATTTTTTTTTACTTTTTTATATGCCTTTGTTGTTTACCTGAATTTCAAAACGAAAGGAAAACTGTAGATAATTCTTTATTCACATCGCGTTTAAATATTAATTTCTATAAACGAATTTTAAAGTTTTTTCATCATTATTTTATTTATTTCGGTTTTTCTTTTTTAAGTTTTTTTGTTTTGATTTGTAAACGCAATTGGTAGTGTTCGTCAATTGTACAAAATTAATTCGAATTTCTACATTAACAGCAAATTTCAAGAAAGCAATTTAAGTGGAAAATGATTTTAATTTTTTGATTTTTATATGGAAATTGGCAGAAAATTAAAAATCATTTTCCACTTAAATTGCTGGTGAAACCGGCAGTAAGAGTTCGTTAGTCTCACTTAACACAAACATACAATTTTCATATAAATTGTATACTTGGAACACTTTAAAATATTACTATGTATGTATGTAAGTTTGTTTGTTTTGCTTAAATTTTAAACTATCGCAATACTGTTTAGTATAATCGTAAATATTACATACATTTTTATGATATCTATGCTTACGCTCGCCTTTATGAGAATGGTTAGTGAGCAATGGTGCATTATGATTCGATTTTAATTAAAACTATATAATTAAAATTAATCTTCTGCTTAACTAAATATCAGTTTGGTTGTTTTTGCTTCGTCTCTATGAAGCCGAGGGTCTTAAATTATTTTTACTTTAAAAAATACGCTATACCTGCATCCACTGAGCTTTATTTCGCGCTATTTGAATTTTCGTTTTTTTTTT
>NW_016240025.1:223-1062 GCF_001687245.7 Rhagoletis zephyria | reverse complement strand
TACATGGACGAAAACACAAGTTTAGCAACGAAAACATGTTTTCGATGTCCGGCAGAATATGGTATAACTCAGTGAAATTTTATGTGCGGCGTTGACACAAATAATAAAACTGTTAACCCCGTATTCAACTCCATTCATATAACAGGGAGTCGGTAACGTCGATAACGATGTTTAACCAGAGATTAGTGTTAACCAGACTTTGAGTAACCGGCCCTTAAATTGAATATGAACTTATTTGAAATGGTATGGTCACTGCATTACCGATGACAAGATGGATGTCCATGCTAGTTAGTTAGTTAGTTCTGCAGGTCCCAGATCCGATCCTCGGTTGGAGCGATTGCCAACAAATTTTTTTTGTTTNATTTGAAATGGTATGGTCACTGCATTACCGATGACAAGATGGATGTCCATGCTAGTTAGTTAGTTAGTTCTGCAGGTCCCAGATCCGATCCTCGGTTGGAGCGATTGCCAACAAATTTTTTTTGTTTATTTTTTGTTTTATTTTTTAGTTTTATTTGATTTAATTTAATTTTACTTTGCTTTCTATTCGTTAGTTTTATTTTATTTCACATTTTTATACCCGAGCGCAATTGTGCACAAGAGTATATTAATTTTGTTCACATAACGGTTGTTTGTAACAGCCAAAACGAATCGAGATAGATATATACAAATGTATACATAAATGCTCAGAATGAATAGAGAAATCGATTAAGCCACGTCTGTCTGTCCGTCTGTCCGTCCGTCCGTGTACACGATAACTCGAGCAAAAATTGAGATATCTCAACGAAATTTGGTATGTAGGTTTCCGTTAATCCAAGGTAGGTTGGTATTGAAAATGG
>NW_016240025.1:0-172 GCF_001687245.7 Rhagoletis zephyria | reverse complement strand
ATTTTTGGAAAATGGGCGTAGCCACGCCCACTTATGGTTACATGTGCATATCTTGGTAACCGCTGCACCAATTTCTTCCAAACTCGGCACAGTTATTGGCCTTGGTACAGCATACTATACGGTCGAAAATTTTAAAAATCGGAAAATAACCACGCCCACATCCCATATAACG
>NW_016240024.1:0-1062 GCF_001687245.7 Rhagoletis zephyria | reverse complement strand
CTTTCTTGCCACCATCCATTGGAAACGAGCTATCCATCAACCGTAATTAAAGATTCCTGTTTGGCCCGTCAAACCAAGGTCAAGCGAATCAGAAGTGCAAGTGTGAGGAAGCTAGGACTTACCAAACAACAAAAAAATTACTAAATATCAATGGTAAGTCCTAGCTACCTCAAACTTGCACTTTGTTATACTAAAATTGAATGGGCTAATAACTGAGTACATTTTTCTAAAGAGTGTAAATTGCAATACTGGGATGGAAATTCGCAGAGTTTTCTTTAATTTTGCATAAGGTTTGGAACTCTGATTTTTGGGGCTTTTGGTGTAGAATTAACCATATTTTTATAAAAAACTAGCCAATGCCCGCTTACTTCGCGGCGCCTAATAAGAGCTTTTGCGTTGGCCAATGCAAAAGAGCGTTTAAAAACAAAATTAGTCTGTAAAGTCAAAATTTTTGATTTAAGTTGAAACCACTAAGGTGCAGTATCCTCCTCACACATAGGCCAATAATAGTAACGCGGTTGTACCATATGGAATACCAATCCCTTTTGGTGTCATCAGCTTTACTGATGGTCTTATTTCCACCTGTGAGATCTCTGCCAATCATGCGTAATCTTTTTGTATGATCTTGCAACTACAGCATTGGTTAGATGCGTATGCCAATAAAAGTTCTTATAGGGAAACTCAAGAGCACAGAAGTGCGTTTTCTTTATAGGAGGGCCAAAAATCCTCGCTGTCACACAGGATGAAAAGTTTTCCGGTACATTGCTAAATGAGTCATGAGATCTATTAGGTATCTTTCAAATGAAGCAATTGATATACCTACGGTAATCTTTCTTCGTTAATTCACCACTTTTACAATTCGTGGTAAAACTTATGAACTGTTTCTGGGTAGATGCAAGACCGCATGTTCGTGCATGAGGGCGTCAGAAAAATTAAGTTCATCCCCANAAATCCTCGCTGTCACACAGGATGAAAAGTTTTCCGGTACATTGCTAAATGAGTCATGAGATCTATTAGGTATCTTTCAAATGAAGCAATTGATATACCTACGGTAATCTTTCT
>NW_016240023.1:0-1062 GCF_001687245.7 Rhagoletis zephyria | reverse complement strand
ATAGCATAAACTTCGATTCGATAAATCAACCAATTTCAGGGCAGAATTTAAGGAGCTCCCTGTACTCCCAGACCTGGGGTTAGCGCGCTACGCAGTGCATATAATTTCTTTTCTACTTAAGGCACACTGCCTCACCATACATCCATGGATTTTGATCATCTTTGTAATAGCGTCGGACAACCAAACTACAAATGAGTCCAAATTTTTGAGCACAGACATGTGCTATTGTCATAAATCCGTCAACTGCAAATGAAAAATCTCAAAGTTGCTCATATGCTTTTATTGCACTGGGATTTAGTCGACATTTCGTATCACAGGAATTTTTAATTTCCGTTTTTGCTTGCTACAAATATTTATCTAAATATATGCTACCAAATTTAGCTATAACAAAACGAGCATCAATGCCACGAAAAATACAAAAAGTAATTTTTGCAAATAAAAGGTGTACAGTTGCTGCATATATTTGCACTTGGTTTGTGTTTTTGCCACAATGCACCAAACATGGACATATGTACATACATATGTATATACATATGTATACACAGACGCGTGATGAAAAGAAGTTGGCCCATTTACGATTTATTGCTGTTGTGGTCTGGTTCTAACCGTTGTTGTTGCTTCTCGCATTTTCTTGATGATTGCGCACAGGCAAATTGCTATCGTAGCAAAGCAAAAAAAAACAACAATAAATACTTGCTAGCGAATAAACAAGCGGATGAGCTAGTCAATAGCACGCGCCAGCTGGCAAGGGGAAATGCATTTCTGGAGTGCATCCGCGCAAAATTGGGTCAATCGTATTAATGTACATATCTGTTCCGTATGGCACCAAAAAATATTTGAGGTACAAAAAATTAGATACAAAGTATGCAAAAAATATATATAAACATACATATGTACTTTCGCATAAAATACATAGCACAGCTGTAACGAGCTGTGTGTGAACAAGGCGGGAGAGCGCCAGCAAACAATGTATTCCAATTAAACCATTGCCGATCTAGAGACGCATTACAAACATACACCCCTATGCTGTAATCCGAAAGTTCGTAGTTACGAATTCGTAGC
>NW_016240022.1:0-1062 GCF_001687245.7 Rhagoletis zephyria | reverse complement strand
TGCTGACTTCAGTGACACTCGCCTTCCTGCTACCACTTGGTGCTTGTGAATCCATTGTGTTCCACCACACTCAGTCATCTCTGCAGTGACATCTTCTCCCTTTACTGTTGGTGTTCTGTGTCTGTCGACTAGTTGCTCGGCTAAACCGTTTTTCACGCACTCCGATTACCCTATCTGTAAATAGTACGCCCCTGCACCCGTCCGCAAACCCAAGTCAAAATCATGCCTTCCGTCTACGATTTTCGTCATGTCGAGCTTGACAAGGTTGGCCGCGGAAAAAAAATAGTCCAAAGGTAAATGACCACTCCATTGCATCGCCATTGCACGGCATCCGTCGACAATGTTTTCACCTTCTTTAGCATAGTTGTTTGACAGGAAGACAGTCTGAATTGATCTCCCCTTCTCATCAAGAGTAAAAAAGGTGGTCAGAATTGACCATTGTTTGACCACATACGACTAATACCCAAATTGCCTATCGCCATGATCGTTCTAATTTGACGTAATTCTATTTAATTAGTTGCATTCAGGCAATTGTGTAGTGATCGACGAGTGGTGATTGTGATGGAAAAGTGCAGCACTGCAGCACAATTACTGGTGCTTATCGCAGGGCACATTAAGGCTTGCAGTGTCAGACAGGAGCAGACTACCTGATGGCCATTTCACAGGTTTATGCCAGTAATTCATTGAACAGAAAACTACAGCTGACGCAGAGTCCTTTGTCCTTGTAGTGAAGCCTGTTCTAAAGTTGATGAAACCGCCAAACTGTGCGCACCGTTGAGGGGGTGAACGATTCGCCCTGCGCATCATCAAGTGGAAATTTGAATTAAATTGAATCCACATGCCAACCAGTCTGCTCGATGCTCAAACGACTTAAATTGATCATTGATTTGGCAATTCAGCAAAAAGCGCACGGCAACCATCGACTAGACGCCCATTTGTCAAATTGATATAGCAATTTGATTCAATTGAATGCACTACTTTGACAGTGATAGGGTAGCATCTTAGATAAATACACAAACGTTTACTTATATTTTTAAAAAATACTAAACACAACATTAGTTA
>NW_016240021.1:0-1062 GCF_001687245.7 Rhagoletis zephyria | reverse complement strand
TGTTGTTGTACAATTGTTTTTGTTTTTGCACATTGATTTTGCTCTTTTTTTCATTTCTGCTTTTTCATCTTTGTCACAGCTGTCTGCGTTGTGTCTATTAGGTGTCAAATATACAGTGCATTTAAAACTGTTCGCTACATAGCTTTTCAACTGATATTTACCAGCTGATTGGTTCTCTGTTTGATACATCGTTTTCAAAACTNCCCCGTCCCAGCAATGGGTTGTGCGCTGGGCTTGGGACCCGCCACGTAAAAACCACTTCCAGTGAAGAAGCAAGGCAAAGCCTCGGATGAGACCCCCCCTTATGATGACGACCACGGCAAATGTTTAAAGGACTACGATTTGAGGGCATGCACCTGGAATGTCCGGACCCTTAATGGGGAAGGTGCCTCTGCCCGGCTGGTTGATGTCCTCGTAAGGACAAAAGCTGACATCACCGCCATCCAAGAAATGCATTGGACGGGGAAAGGCAAGCAATCTCTGGGGCCTTGCGACGTCTACTACACCTGCCATGTAAAGGAGCACAATTTCGGAGTTGGATTTGTGGTGGGAGAGAGACTCCGCCGCCGAGTACTGTCGTTCACCCCGGTGGACGGGCGTCTAACCACAATCCGCATCAAAGCGAGATTCTTCAACATCGNAGTTGGATTTGTGGTGGGAGAGAGACTCCGCCGCCGAGTACTGTCGTTCACCCCGGTGGACGGGCGTCTAACCACAATCCGCATCAAAGCGAGATTCTTCAACATCGGAAGAGAAGGATGAGGTACCAAGGATCTCTTCTATGAGCGCTTGAAGCGCATATACGAGCGCTGCCCCCGTCATGATATCAAAATCGTGCTTGGCGACTTCAATGCCAGGGTGGGCAAGGAAGGGATCTTTGGAACCACCGTCGGAAAATTCAGCCTACACGACGAAACGTCCGACGACGGATTGAGGCTGATCGACTTCGCTGGGGCTCGAAACATGGTAGTATGCAGTACTTCTTCTTCTTCTTAATTGGCGCTGTAACCGCCTAGCGATTTTGGCCGAGTCCAAAACAGCACGCCAGTCATTTCTCTTCTG
>NW_016240019.1:0-1062 GCF_001687245.7 Rhagoletis zephyria | reverse complement strand
AACCTTATACCTACCATATACCAACAAAAAGGATAAGGGTTCTTAAGACTACAATATTTCAACTCTACTCCCAATAAAAATTAGTAGGTATAACAGCTTTAGAATATATTTAGAGTATTGCTCAGGGGGTCTACTCTCTATTGCGATTCGAAAAGCAAATCATTCGGATTCGAATACTTGGCACTATGAATTTGTATAAGTTCTTGTCGACTTTCGAATCGCATTGAGTTTCGAGTAAGTATTTTCTTATGCCGATTCTAAGTCGGCCGTCTGGTTTAAGAGGAAAAGGTTCCATAATCACCGGAAAGTGTAAAGTAAAAGAATTCTTTGAAGGACTACAAAAAGTCGAATGCCGAATTTTCACTAGACATCGAATTGACAAAAAATCGGTACCATTTAAAAATTGCCAGGTGGAAATGAACTTAATGACCATTTTTTGAATCCAATGACACGATTAGGTTTTAAGGCCCAACTTTGTCATTAAAATTTTTGTCATTTAATGGGTAGTGGAAATTCAGCATAATAGTTCAATTAAAAATCGAAAAGGGATCCCAACCAATGAGTGTTGAATATGTAGAAGATTAAATACATTTTATGTTGTTGCAAGTTTATCTTCGCGCTAAAACACCGTTCTTGAGCAAACAATAATGTGACATGGAGCTTTAGCCTGACATATTCCAATTAATTTTAAATTTAACTTTTTTTTTCAACTTTTCACAAGTAAAAAGTAATCTGCGAACGAGTGTTTGTTTCCTTTTACCAATGTATGCACATACATACATACAGNTATTGCACACTCAACTCAACATCAATGATGATGTGACGCCGAGAAATTTAAATTTTATACGCCTAATCGAAGGCGTTCGTGCTAATCGATCCACCAAACGTGCGCTAAGAATAGCTTGCTTTAATTTGCGGTTACAGATTAACCCATTTTCATTATTCTTTATGTGGCACAGCGAACTCTAGAGCTAACAAATTCCTCAAAGGATATGCATACATACTACATACCAACAGTGACGAACAAAAGTATTGGCACAGTGAATTTTTCGCCATATATGC
>NW_016240018.1:0-1062 GCF_001687245.7 Rhagoletis zephyria | reverse complement strand
TATTTACGAATAACAAGAAAAACAATTTATTCATTTGTTATTCGTCATTGCCCAACTCTGATCGCAACGTGTTTTCCATTCGAAATCAAAGAAAGACAGCCTATGACAATTTTTGTGATTGAAGAAGTGTACGTGTACATTTGTAAACTACCACATAGAATGAAATAAAAATTTGACGGTCTCATGTTTCCTGCAAGCCGCATGCATATCGAGCGAGCCCTAGCCGCGGAAATAACGTAGGCGAAATTGTATTCAAAATTTAATTTTGATGCATAAATGCTCTTAGAGAATTAGAGCATCTGCAAAAATCTGTTCTTTGAAAATCTGAAAAATTGGAAAATAAAAGATGTTTTCCTAAGAGCCCTGTTACACGATATGTATTTGCATATGTAAATACTACTTTTCTGATATGTTTTAATATTTGGTACATACGAGTACATGAAATATAAAAAAGTGGCATTTACGTATGCAAATACATATTGTGTAAGAGCCCTGTAACCAGGACAAAACTTATTTACACATAAAGCTTTGTGGTATTTTATATGTTGGCCGAATCCAATAAAGCGCGCTATTTGTTTCTTATCTGTGCTAATTGACGCCAATTGGGAATGCGAACTGATGATGCCAAGTCCTTCGCTACATACATACATACATACATACATACATACTTCGATTCATATCAAAAAAAATTAGTAAAACACTATCTTCTGGTTCTCTTCAAAGCTCTACATTGGAACCTCTAATATATCTCGGTAACCAGAAAAACGATCAACACCACTGGATTCAGCATACTCGAAAAATGAAAATAGTTACGGTTGCCAGACGTACTGATTTTATCAGTACAGGTACTGATTTTTCAACTCTTGTACTGATTTTATTCATTTCTTCAATCAGTACGCTAATGTCCTGATTTTTCAGAATTTGTACTGATTTGTACTGAATTTTTAATTCAAACAAAGTACTTTAGGATTTTCTTAAGGTTGTTACATAACTTCGGCACTTCCTTAAGCTGCACTGTAACAAGTAAGAAGAAAATAATTTAATTATAGTTGACATGTTTCA
>NW_016240017.1:0-1062 GCF_001687245.7 Rhagoletis zephyria | reverse complement strand
AATGAACTTTTCTGAAATAGTTCAAGGCCTTTTCAGGACCATTTCGGGGCTAGTTAACGACTTGTGTAGGATCATTTAAGGGCAAGTTCGGGATTATTTCCGGTCCAGTTTCCGGCTATTTTAGGACCATTTCGGAACTAGTTCAGGACTATTACAGGTACATTTCGGGCCTGGCTCGTTTTAAATTTTGGGAGTAATTCGCGACTAGTTCGGGATCATTTAGAGACTAATTCATGAGCTAGGAAACTAGTCACTAAATGATTATGAAAAAGTCGTTTACTGCTTTCGATAATATAAATCAAATGAGATTAATGTTTAATTTCTAACATAACTTATGAATTTATGTAATGTAACCTAACTGCCTAATGCTTTACCCAGCCGTCCACAGATGTTCACACATCAAATTTCGTGGATGCTCACTCCTACATATTTACAGCAAGTAGTTTATTCATCGAATCGAATCAACATATCGCCCGCTATCGAGATGAAAGTCATAACTAAAAAAAACGACGTTGGATTGTTCAATTCAAACTTTCAATGGGATATTCTAATTCAGGGTATGAAGCTATTATCATAGAGAGTATTGGTTTCTGGTTCACTGAAGTTGCAATAAGGAAAAATTTTTTACACAATACAAAAGAAGTATTGAAATATTTTTTTTTTGTATCATGCCCTTCTTCAAGCAAACGAATTCATTACAATTAAATCTATGTATGTCTGTACGTATACAATTTTAGGCACGCAGCCATAAAGCACCGCTTAAAAGGCAATGAAGGTTTTTAATTTGGTTAAAAAATAAATTACAAATAAAATAGCAATGAACTAATGCACTCTACTATGAGAAAACTAAATGAAATCGAAACACAAAAATAAAATTAAAACTAACAATGTACATTGTACATACAAACAGAAGAAACATAGTGTTAATTGCATTGTATTCTTTTATACAAACACTCATAATACTTTAACAATTTTTGACCCAGGGCCATAAACATAATGAAAAATTTTAAATTAATGAAAATAATAATGATAATACGATTAGTAAGGAGGATAGCGTTAAAA
>NW_016240016.1:0-1062 GCF_001687245.7 Rhagoletis zephyria | reverse complement strand
AGTGGTGAATTAAACGCAGCCCAAGTGTGCTGCACATATTATTAACACAACCGTGAATGCCGAGTATGGAAAAACGACAATTCAGCAAGACGAAACTCCCAGTTCCTGACTGCTTTTTGGAATTTTAAATGTCTTGCAAAACAATGCAGTCAGTTTACTCTATACTTTTTCCTTTGAGTAAGCAATTGCAATCAGAAACGCAAAATTTTTCCGAGGCTTTGAAAATTTCGGAGGAAACTATTCCGGAATTTCAAGAGATGGTATAAAATGCAGGGTAATTTTCACGAAGTTTTCGAAAATGTGAGCGAAGTATGCACAGAATACGACATCGATATCAAGAAAACACTCAGCAACCCAAAAAGAATAGAAGCAACGTCGATACGGGTAGCGTTAAAGATTACTATAGAATTGCATTCTACAAAGATTGCACCCATCGTTTCGAACATAACTCATTTTCAGANGCTGTATGGGTTCGAAACCCACCACCATAAATCGATCACTGCTTTCCGTACATCACGGGCAGAAAATCAAAACCTACGCTTCCACCAAAAACATTGCTGTCATACGTAAACAAATTGGATTGTTCATCCGCTTAAAAAAAATATATATATATGTATATATATCCGGATTCGCGGTAATTATTTGCCGTAGATTTAAATACACTGCCACCAAAAGTATAGCAACACATAACCGATTTTTTTTTTGGCGAAGATGGTTTAGAACTTTTGTAGAATTTAAAATTATTCAAATGCCACAGTCGAAGCCGGTTTTATTTCTATGCGCTTGGCTTCTTTGTATCTATGTATTTAGATATTTATTGAATACACGCTTCTACTTGTTCGCTGACTGTTTATTATTGTTAGGTGAGATTTTTTTCTTTTTTTCCTTTTCTTTTCGTTATTCCTTCTAACTTCTTTACTGTAGAAAAAATACCCTTAAAATTCGTACAAAACTCCACAGCGAAGTTATAATTTGTTCATTACCATAATTCTTAAATTTCAATTTTTACCAAAATTTTAAAATATTTACATATTCTATAAACACTCATTTGGTGATAAAAAT
>NW_016240013.1:0-1062 GCF_001687245.7 Rhagoletis zephyria | reverse complement strand
AGCCAGTGATGATGACTGCACGCCGACTGAATATGAATTTATATGGTGCATCGGGTTGTGTAGATTTTGTAGCATTTTCTGGAAATAAAAAGAAGAAATAACATGAATTAGTCAATTGCATGTACGCACTTATATTACTACTTAAGTTATTTTAATTGCGTTAATATACAAATATGTATGAAATTTAAATATTAATAAGGAGATAACGGCACACAGCGGTCTGAAACTGAAATTTTTTGTTCATAACCCTCCAGAGCCCTCATTTTCAACCAATAACTGCAACTATAAAATATAAATTTGTTTATATTATTTTTGTTATTTTTTTAATGTTAAGTGCAGAGAAAATAGCAATTTTGTACAAATTGTTTCGCCTGTTCCAGTCAATAAATATTACAAAAGAAGAACTAGTTAAAAAGAATTGTAGGGCTTCACCAAAAAGAGAAAAAAAATAAAAATAAATTGAAATGTATCAAACAATTTTTAGACAATTTAAGGTATGTAATGGTGTAGCTCATTAAATTCTAATATCATTAAGGGCAACTATCAAGTGGCTAACGACGTTGATTTTTGATTTTTTTTTTTCTGATTGTGTTGCGTACGTTCTTTGATATAAAAAAAAAGATTGTGTTAATCCGTTATATGGAGGAAAGGCGCAACAACCTCGGAAAGAAAATTCAAAAACCAACGTTAATTTTTAGCTACTTTAAACCTGCACTTTAGTTTAATGACCTACAAAACTGCATACTCAAAATTTTGCTAAGAAATCGAATTGAAAAGTTGAAAATTTCGATTAATATGAAATGTATGAAATAAAAAAATTAATTCTTGTGGTTTTTTTTTGTACGGAAAATGTAAATAAATAAAATCGTCAAAACGTCAGGGTAGGCTTATTTTTGACGCTGACTGTATATTATTGAGAGTACAAATTTTGTGTCAAAAAACTATGTAGATAAATTTGGTGATCAGCCTACTAGTTGCCAGAGATGCCGTCACTGCCTCGATTGAAAATACTTGTGTATTTACATAAGTCCAACCATTGCTCTTCGATGAGGGAATTAGTGC
>NW_016240012.1:0-1062 GCF_001687245.7 Rhagoletis zephyria | reverse complement strand
CTTTACTGAATTTCAATTGTCTTTCTAAGTTATGACATAATGGTAACTTCATGTCGCAAAACAAATTTTGTTGGTTTATGTAGTTTTTATTTTTATTTTTGTTTGTTTACGTACATATGTACCTATTATGCTGACTTTGTTTTTTCATTCTTTACATTTTTTTTAAATTAAATTAATTTTTTTTNAGATACTCATCCCAATCAGTTTTGTCAATGAATGTGTAAGTACGCATGTATTCATTAAATGTTCTATGACTGGGTTCGACAGTGCCCAGCGTTTGATGGTGGTAACGTAACAACCATAAATCAGAATGAAATGCTCGAATATAGCTTAAGCAACTGCTACAGCATGTTTGCTCTGAACTGGCACTGTAACTAGGTATTTAGTTAAGTCACATATAATAGTAACAGCGTATTCATTTCCGTGTATCGATTTCGGTAATGGTCCGATTGTATCGATTTGTACAATATCAAAGGCCTTCGGAGGTGTCTCCGTTATTGTCATTGGTTCCTTGATATGTCTATTAATTTTATTTGTTTTACAATGGATGCAATTTTTTACGTATTTTCTTATGTCATTTTTCATGTTTTTCCAGCTGAACTTCTGTTTGATCTTGTTTGTCATGCGATTTATTCCTGGGTGGCCACCAAAAACAGGATCGGCATGATATTTATGCATATTTTCTTTAATTTTGTCGACATTTGTCACATGCATAACTTCTGGGGTTAATGCAATTGTTAAATTTTTGAGAACCTTGGTACCTACTTCTATAAATTTGCCTACTCGAGTATAATTATAGTTAAACAATTTGTCCCCTAAGGACAACTGTATCTTTACAAGTCCTAGATTGCCGGCTTGTTTTGTAAGCCTGGTAAAGAATTGTCCTAAGTCAATCTTATCCTCAACAATTAGGGTGCTTGTATATATAGTGCTACAAATTTTCTTTCCTTTTTTATACCCGAGCGCACTTGTGCACAAGGNATATAGTGCTACAAATTTTCTTTCCTTTTTTGAAATATAATGTGGCGAATACTGCGGCAACACAAAGCGAACAACGAGAAA
>NW_016240011.1:0-1062 GCF_001687245.7 Rhagoletis zephyria | reverse complement strand
CTTCATGCCACCTTTACAAACATTTATGTATGTACATATGTACATACAAAGCTAGATATGTACTTATGTAATTATGTAATTTCGTATGTTTGTATTTTTTTCTCAATTACTTTTTTCGTGGCTTATCGCTTGAAAAAATTACACATTGAATGTATGTAGATACATACATATTTATGTATGTATGGTTGTATATGGTAATATTGGGGCTCTGTAAAATTGCAATTACGTTCACGGGTTTCATCAAAAACTTCAGAATAACTAAACAAAAATTGTTTTAGGTATCCACACACACATTCCTTAACTCAAGACTGAAATTTTATTCGCATTTCTTTGACTTTGCATACACAAACACAGCTCACTCGTTACCTTCACTTGATGCTTATTAGCAGCCGCATTGATTATTAATCAAGGTATTCTCTACTAATTAGAATATTGTCCACCATCTTCTGCCTACACAGTTTTTTTTCACACATTTCTCACATAAAACCTTTGCCACTTCACACAAAAATTTTCAACATTTCATTACCTTGTCCAGCGCACTCTGTTTGCTCCACTATGAACTCGTTGTACCAGCTACNCTCTACTCGATGTTTGCCAATCCAATTCACTTCGACTCCTATCCACACGAAACGAGACGACGCACTGACCCATCCAACAGGCAAGCGCGCTTTTGCATCGTTTCGATTTCGGTGTTGCTGCTGCTTCTACTGCATTCTCTGCTGCCTGCTGCCGAAGCCACTTCGCTAATATGCATGTATTTGTTGCAGTCGTTGGCGATTGGCGCTAAGTTGCTCCCCCACCCCAACCCCTTCTTTCAAACAAGAGTCAATGGTTTTGTTGTTGCGAATGTACACGAGCGCTGTGCTTGCAAGCATGCTTGTGTGGGTGTGTATGCGTGTTTGTGCTTTGCATTCTACTTTTCGTTACTACCTGCTTAGTAAAAACTAAGCTCTTGTTGTTGTCGCTCCCCATAGTTGCTTGTTTGCACGCCTGACTGTGTGTATTTGTAGTTGTTTTGTTTACCTTTTGCTTTTGCATACTTGCTGATGTGCATATGGATTT
>NW_016240009.1:0-1062 GCF_001687245.7 Rhagoletis zephyria | reverse complement strand
GATTTTAATTGCCCTACGCCTGCGTCAGGCTCACATTAGTCCATTCCGATGATGAAAAGAGAGAGAAAAGGAGGTGAAACGGTGAGTGTGCAAAAAGTCTGATAAGATGATATGTGCTGTTGATAAAGAAAATTTGATTTGTTTTTCTGTTGTTTTTGTTGAGGAATTTNTTCTTGAGAGAACAAATCTCCATCCTCCTTCGACTGACTACTGGAAAAATTGTCACTTAAATCATCTTTGACCAATTTTCGCCCAGTAACTAGGCAACATTTCGGAGATTTTTTGGAAAAACAACTTTCAGGAAAAATTACCATGAGAACAAATCGCTTGGTGCAGGTCTGAACAATAGCAAGGTCGCACTCGTGGGTATTAATCTAATCTGAACAATAGATCCTAAGTACCTAAGCTTTTGATTTTCCTCCATTTCAGTAGCCAAAAAAATGTCACCAGCCACTGGTGGGATAAAGTCAATTAATCAAAAAGTTCCTATTCATTTCTTTCCCTTGATGACGGCAGTTTTCGGCGTTTCATGCAATCTTGTTTTTAACTTATCACATTTATCTGTTGATATCTTTCAGGGTTTTTACCTGAAGTGCAAAACCCGTAAACTACAGTGCAGTAGAGGAAAGATGACGTGGTCTGCCACAAAAAACAAAAGAAAAATGAGGACTAATTTTTAAATTTGACACTTTTTTGTCTTTTTTCATTGTTTGTTCGGCAATTGTCCTGACAGCCCCTCCGAGCTATCGTTGTCACTGTCACCGAGTTGATTGTTTCTCGCACAAACCTGCGATTGCACCGGCTCTCATCATCATCATCATTGCTAATTTGTCATTAATTGAAAATAGCAAAAATGTGTAATAATGTCATTACATCAGCGAGAGAAGGAGACAGAGAGTACTGCGTCAAAAAGCAGTGTGAGTGGCAAATACTCAATATATTTCTGATGGCCAGTGACAGTTTTGTGACGACAAAATGTGCCTGTGTCTTCAGCTTACATTACCTTCTCATACTTGGCGCCCAAAGCACTAGCCCTTGACCCATTGCATTGATAAATAATTT
>NW_016240008.1:0-1062 GCF_001687245.7 Rhagoletis zephyria | reverse complement strand
AAAAAAAAAACAGAAAAAATGCATTTATACATAAGAACATGCTCACAAACCCAGTACAAAATGTATGGATTAATACAAAAAACCGAGCAATAAAGGAGTAATGAATTGTTCATCCATTTGGAGCAAACAGCGAACAATCAAGTCATTTTTCTTTTTTAGTATTTTCCAAAAATTTTATCGATTTCTCGCTTATTGATACATTAAGGAGTAATAAACGAGGGGAGGAATATCAAGAAAGAATCTCAAAAGGAGTTCTTGCACGTAAGAACATGAAAAGGAGTAAAAAATCTACGAGGCTCTGAGATTTGTGGAGTAATCCATGGTAGTAGTTGTAAATTATGTTGTTTTTTGTTTATAAGAAAGATCATGTGAGAGAAACGAAAACGATATATGTATATATGTAAATGAATCAGTGGACGGACTTGGAAAAAATGGTAGAAGTTGGTAGATTTTTTAAAAGAAACAATTTGGATAGTTTTTACTCATGTGGGATGACTTCACGGATTTTCGCCTCGGTGATGCTTAATTTCTAAATGATATCGAGCCCTAACCGCCAAAATAACGTAAGCGATTTTTTTCTAGATGCTCTAGGAATATTTCTGCATCAAAAAGAAAATTTTGAAAAAAATGTCGCTTACGTTATTTTGGCGGTTAGGGCTCGATATATTTGTTGTAAATCTTACTGTCATTGCATTGTCACTGCTATCTTCTATGAATTCGCCTTGGGAAAGGNACGTAAATGCACACGAATCTTCTTCTCTCAATCATGAAAATTCAATTAGTCCTGAGAAACCTTTAAACTAATGAAAATTAAAAAAGCATAACATGAAATTAAGGGTTGTTTATATTTAGGGACCACCATTTTTATACCCGAGCGCTCTTGTGTTTGTAACAGGGAAAACGAATCGATATAGATATAGACAAATATATACATAAATGATCAGAATGAAAAGAGAAATCGATTAAGCGGTGACTGTCTGTCCGTCCGCCCATCCGTCCGTCCGTCTGTGCAAACGATAACTCAAGTAAAAATTGAGATATCTTAACGAAACTTGGTACGTG
>NW_016240007.1:0-1062 GCF_001687245.7 Rhagoletis zephyria | reverse complement strand
GCGACACGCCTTAACCGTCTCCAGTCGGGACCAAAATTTATATGTGATAGGAAATCTGATGCAAAAATTTGCTTCCCACATTTAATGACCACCCTAATGTACATAAGTGCTTGTAGTAACAAGAAAAAAACTTTCCATCACTCAAGTAGTGGTACGAGTACCAATTGTTTACGCTTCATTCAGAAGGCGTTCACCATATTACGCACATTCCATTTAATTTATTATTATTTGTTGTTATTGTTTATTTTATATTATTTTTGCGGAGCATCCAGCAAGTTTCGATGTGAGCCTGAACACAGCATATATGTACATATGTACGTATACTTGCTTGTGGGATTTTTCTTTAAATTAATAAGTTTTAGGGGAATTAGAATATCATCGGTAATTTAGGTTTAACTAAGCACGAAGTACTAAGTAGAAGAAAATAATTTAATAACTTGCAATATGACCTTCGACTAATATTAGGAAGAAGTCTTTAAGGAATTACGTAAACAGGACGAAATCCGTTATTTGTCTGCTTAATGCCATTTTTTTTTGAGTGATACTAATAACGGGGTTACGAAGCAAATTTATTCACTTCCAGTTTACTGTCGTCTCAGGTTACTCAATTTAAACATTGCCTCCTGTTTGTTTATGTATTTACATATACATATGTATGTATGTATATGCACTGACGTAAATGTGATAACTTAATATACCCAGCGAGAAATCTACTAAACATGAAGTGTGAGTCTAAACAAACCCATGCGTGCTTGTGATATTGAAACGGTTGCTTGGGTTGCGCAAAGTTTTTGAACTTCTTGAAACCTTGAACTTCTCAGAAACGAGCACCAACCACAGCTTATATCGATTCAAGAAACCCACTGTCAGATGTCCCAAGAGCTTTACCCCTATACCTCCAAAAAACTACACAGCCTACTTCCCCAACCACATCACAAATACTTACGCCAAGCAAGGGGTTGGCGTTTTAACAAGGAGTAACATCCCGCATATGCAAATATTTAATACATCTTCTATTTCTATACGGAAGTACTCCAAAGACTACTCTAAACATCATCAAGC
>NW_016240005.1:0-1063 GCF_001687245.7 Rhagoletis zephyria | reverse complement strand
ACTTATAGGGCGTGGTTTTCGTACGTCGAGAGAGGACTTTACTCCTGAACTGACAACATGAGTTATGCCAAAGGCATTAATGGTTCCATGATTTTATCAACTTGACTGAAGGAACACGCTTACAACTGTCTTGAATAGTATTAAATTTTAACAATAACAGTTTCAAAATATAATAAGAAAAACTTTCAAAATATCATGAAGCATAGGCCCAATAAGTTGTAGTCTAAGGACGATCGCCTGAAGTTAATGCCATTCAAACCTTGTTCATTTCTACCGAAGATATTGCGGGTTTCTTCCATATAACGCAAAAATAGTGTTTATTCGTTATAAGGAAGCAAATGGAACAATTTTTTTTTAGCAAATCAACGGTAACTTTTAGCCAATTGAACCTCGCACCAAAATTGAACGGGCTATAAAACTGTATACTCAAAAAAATGTTTAAACTTCCGAGAAAAAAGTTTGAAATTTTGATGAAAATTTTATGCCTTTTTTTTAGTGTTCTGCAAAGTTTTAGGCTTCGATTTATATGGTATTTGCAAGGGAGTGAATTGAATCACAGAAAACTGGTGAGATTATAGTGTACAACAAAATCAAACTTTTTCCAAAGTAAAAAGGTCCTAGCCAGGGATCTTGGTACAGGGGACGAAAAAAACGTAGGTGTATCGGCGTTATAAGAGTTTAAATCTAAGCTTTATTTTATTTATCAGAGCCGTCCGCCTCTTGCACAATCGGCATGGGAAATCATATGATACTTGTATTTGAGACATATGTAGTATTGTCCAGCAGTTCTATGAAAAATATTTTTAAGGATTATTTTAACCGTCAAACTCTAATTAGATATGTCCTTTTTTCTCCTTTACTGCGGCAAAGACGTTTCTTTTTCTAGGGACACAAAAACATACAGAGGTACGTAAAGTTAATTTTGGTTCGTAGATTACGGATCTGTAAGCCGTTTTTCTAGATCAGGTAATTTTCCTAAGAAATTTTCATTTTAACTTTGCATTGCGAATGAAACAAAATTCAAACTTTAACTTGGAAAATGTTTCTCATACACCATGTACGC
>NW_016240003.1:0-1063 GCF_001687245.7 Rhagoletis zephyria | reverse complement strand
ATTTCTCAAAAAAATCTGGGTAACAGTTATTCGTCGCCACGCTGTAATTAATGTAATATTTTTCTGATTTTTATACCCGAGCGCTCTGCACCTAAGGCCATGCTNCAAAAGGGGGAGTATAAGGGACTAAAAATGAAGAAAATTACCTTATGGTTACAGAAGATATGGATTAAATTAACCGACGAAGGCATGCGTGCCAAATGAACTTTTCTCTCAAAGTTTACACTGCTGGCAAATGTAAATAAGGGTTAAAATTTAAAAACTAATTAATACAACTGAAGTAAAATCTGTGGAAAATTAACAATAAAATACTTTTTTCGCAAAATCTATAAAGGACCCTTTTATTTCTCAAAAAAATCTGGGTAACAGTTATTCGTCGCCACGCTGTAATTAATGTAATATTTTTCTGATTTTTATACCCGAGCGCTCTGCACCTAAGGCCATGCTTACACCTTTTCACTATCTCACTTAACTTTGCTTACTAAGTAGTGTTTGCCACAATATGAATGGCAAAGTACAGCGCGTAAAATAATAACTATCGCACAGGTTTTTTGAAAAATAAAAGTTTCTTTATAGATTTTGTGTTTTTTTTGTTAATTTTGCAAATATTTTACTTTAATTTTATTAATTGGTTTTAAAATTTTAATCCTGATTTGCATTTGCCAGCTTTGGGAGATAAGGAAAAAAAACCTGTATAGGGTTGGTCGAATGAATGCCCTCCTAGTCACCAGTTTCGAGTCTTTTCGATTGCTGAGTATGAGGCCTTATGTTGGACAGAAGACGGAGTATAAAGGACCCAAATGGGGGAAATTAGCCTATGGTTACAGAAGATATGTAATAAAGTAACNGAGGAAGTATAAAGGACCCAAATGGGGGAAATTAGCCTATGGTTACAGAAGATATGTAATAAAGTAACCGACGAAGACTTGCGATTTTCTCCCAAACCCCCCGGTAAACCCAAATGAAGGTTAAATTTAAAAACAAATTAATAAAATTGAAGTGGTTAATTCATTTAAAAAAAAAAACTGTGCAACAGATATTATTTTACACCCTGTATTTGATA
>NW_016240002.1:0-1063 GCF_001687245.7 Rhagoletis zephyria | reverse complement strand
ATGCATATGTACTTACACACATACATACATATGTACGTAACATGATCGGAAAAAGCAAGTGGAAATTACCCAAATTTAAAATTTTGGCGGCTCGCCGTGAATTAATTAGAATCGTAGGCACCTATATTTAAATTTTCTGAAAAAAAATAAAACAAGTAATTTTTAAGCAAAAAATAAAACCGACTTCAATTCTCATATAAAAATTTAAGAGTATCACTTTTTCTTCTTGATCCAATGGCTGGTCTAAACCAAATTTATATGGACCATCTCTGAGATACCACCTTTCCTTAGAAAAAAAAAAAAGAATTATAGAAATTGGTTGGCATACATAGTCCAAAATTATGCGGTCCCATATGTACATACATAGAAAATATTTCAACGAATTGCTAACCTCCTCCTTTTTTTAAATCGGTTAAAAAATAAAACCGACTTCAATTCTCATATAAATCATGATGAGGATCCAATGATCGGATATAAACCAAATTAGTATGGAACCACCTCTGAGATACCGCATTTCCTTTAAAAAGAGAATAATAGAAATTGGTTAACGTGGTCTCATCTTATCTTCTCACATCTGATCTCAGTTCTCATCTTTAGAATACATTTTTTCCTCAGAGAGCTACTTAAAAGTGTGGCTGATTAAGGGTGCATTTACACCTGTGAAGTTCTATGAAATGGGAAACTGGTGCTGCAGGTTATTTTAAATGCACTAAATAGTATCTTCCTGACTGTACAAACCTTTTCCTGACTGAAAAAAACCTTTTCAAGTCGGGCTAAATGGTTTTTATTGGAAGCCCACAGAATACTTCCATACCTAAGTACATATACATATGTACGTATGAAAAAAATAAAAACAAAAAAACAAAGTAATATATAAATACATATAATAAAAATGAATGAAATTAATGATGAAAGCAACATTTGCAAACATTTGCTTGATGGTTGCTACTTAATATTCTACATATGTAAGTAAGAAATATGTACGCCTTCCCAAAATTCAATGAATTAAAAAAGAGAAAATCAAAAGTTGCAAATATATATTCGCGTATACTTACAAGAATAT